>NW_016813580.1:54409-77656 GCF_001698545.2 Rhinopithecus bieti | reverse complement strand
CCTGCCTCAGCCTCCAGAGTAGCTGGGACTACAGGCGCCCGCCACCTCGCCCGGCTAGTTTTTTAGTATTTTTTAGTAGAGACGGAGTTTCACCGTGTTAGCCAGGATGGTCTCGATCTCCTGACCTCATGATCCACCCGTCTCGGCCTCCCAAAGTGCTGGGATTACAGGCTTGAGCCACCGCGCCCGGCCCTGAATGTTATTGCCTAGGTTTTCTTCTAGGGTTTTCATGATTTGAGGTTTTACATTTAAGTCTTTAACTCATCTTGAGTTAATTTTTGTATAATGTGTAAGGAAGAGATCCAGTTTCAGTTTTCTGCATATGGTTAGGTGGCTTTCTCAGCACCATTTATTAAGTAGGAAATCCTCTCCCTATTGCTTCTTTTTGACAGGTTTGTCAAAGATCAGATGGTTGTAGATGTATGGTGTCATTTCTGAGGTCTCTGTTCTGTTCCGTTTATCTATATATCTGTTTTTGTAGCAGTAGCATGGTGTTTTGGTTACTGTAGCCTTGTAGTATAGTTTGAAATCAGGCGTGATGCCTCCAGCTTTGTTCTTTTGCTTAGGATTGTCTTGGCTATACAGGCTCTTCTTCGGTTGCATATGAAATTTAAAGTAGTTGTTCTGAATTCTATGAAGAATGTCAATGGTAGTTTGATGGTAATAGCATTAAACCTATAAATTACTTTGGGCAGTATGGCCATTTTCATGATATTGATTCTTCTGTCCATGAGCCTGGACTGCTTTTCCATTTGTTTGTGTCCTCTCTTATTTCCTTGAGCAGTTGTTTGTAGTTCTTCTTCAAGAGGTCCTTCACATCTTTTGTTAGCTGTATTCCTAGGTATTTTATTCTCTTTGTAGCAATTGTGAATAAGAGTTCCTTCATGAGTTGGCTCTGTGTTTGTCTATTGTCAGTGTGAAAGAATGCTTGTGATTTTTGCACATTGATTTTGGATCCTGAGACTTTGATAAAGTTGCTTATCAGCTTAAGGAGTTTTGGGGCTGAAATGACAGGGTATTCTAAATATAGAATTACATCATCTGCAAAGAGAGACAATTTAACTTCCTCTCTTTCTATTTGCATACACTTTCTTTTTTGTTGCCTGATTGCCCTAGTCAGAACTTCCAATACTATGTTTCATGGGCGTGGTAAGAGAGAAGGCATCCTTGTCTTTCACTGGTGTTGGAAGGGAATGCTTCCAGCTTTCGCCCCTTCAATATGATATTGGGTGTGGGTTTGTCATGAATATCTCTTATTATTTTGAGATATGGTCCATCAATACCAGGCTTATTGAGAGTTTTTAACATGAAGGGATGTTGAATTATATCAAAGCATTTTTCTGCATCTATTGAGATAATCATGTGGTTTTTGTCTTTTGTTCTGTTTATGTGATGGATTACATTTACTGATTTGCATATGTTGAACCAAACTTGCATCCCAGGGATGAAGCCAACTTGATTGTGGTGGACAAGTTTTTTGATGTGCTGCTATATTTGGTTTGCCAGTATTTTATTGAGGATTTTCACATCATTGTTCTTCAGGGATATTGGCCTGAAGTTTTCCCTTTTTTGTTGCGTTTCTGCCGGGTTTTGGTATCAGGATGATGGTGGTTTCATAAAATGAGTTAGGAGGCTGGGTGCAGTGGCTCACGCCTGTAATCCCAGCAATTTGGGAGGCCGAGGTGGGTGAATCACGAGGTCAAGAGTTTGAGACCAGCCTGGCCAGCATGGTGAAAACCCTGTCTCTACTAAAAATACAAAAAATTAGTCAGGCATGGCGGCACGCAACTGTAGTCCCAACTACTTGGGAGGCTGAGGCAGAAGAATTGCTTGAACCCGGCAAGTGGAGGTTGCAGTGAGCCAAGATTGCACCACTGCACTCCAGCCTGGGTGACAGAGTGAGACTCCATCTCAATAAATAAACAAACAAACAAATAAATAAATAAATAAATAAATAAATAAAATGAGTTAGAGTTAGGGAGGAGTCCCTCCTTTTTAATGTTTGAAATAGTTTCAGAAGGAATGGTACCAGCTCCCCTTTGTACCTCTGTTAGTATTCGACTATGAATCCTGCTGGTCCTTGGCTTTTGTTTTGGTTGGTAGACTATTAATTACTGCCTCAATTTCAGGGCTTATATTGGTCTATTTAGGGATTCGACTACTTCATGGTTTAGTTTTGGGAAGATGTATGCATCCGGGAATTTATCCATTACTTCCAAATTTTTTTACTTCCAAAGTTTATTTGTGTAGGAGTGTTTATAGTATTATCTGATGGTAGCCTGTATTTCTGTGGGGTCAGTTGTGATATCCCCTTCATCATTTTTTATTGTGTCTACTTGGTTCTTCTCTCTTTTCTTCTTTATTATTCTTCTAGCAGTCTATTTTGTTAATTTTTTTTTTTTTTTTCCAGAAAAACAGCTCCTGGATTTTTTGGAAAGTTTTTCATGTCTCAATCTCCTTCAATTATGCTTTGATTTTAGTTATTTCTTGTATTCTGCTAGCTTTGGATTATTTATATCTTACTTCTCTAGATCTTTTAACTGTGTGTTAGGGTGTCGATTTGAGACTATTCTAGCTTTCAGATGTGGGCATTTTAGTGCTATAAATTTCCCTGTTAACACTGCCTTAGCTGTATCCCAGAGATTCTTGTACATTGTCTCTTTGTTCTCATTTGTTTCAAAGAACTCGATTTCTGCCTTAACTTCATTATTTACTTAGGAGTCATTCAGGGGCAGCTTGTTCAATTTCCACGTAATTTTGTGGTTTTGCATGAGTTTCTTAATTCTGAGTTACAATTTGATTTCACTGTGGTTTGAGTGACTGTTTGTTATGGTTTCCATTCTTTTGCATTTGCTGAAGAGTGTTTTACTTGCAATTATGTGATCAGTTTAAAAATAAGTGTCATGTGGCACTGAGAATAATAATGTATATTCTGTTGATTTGGGGTGAAGAGTTTTGAAGGTATCTATTAGGTCCACTTGATCCAGAGCTGAGTTCAAGTCCTGAATATCCTTGTTAATTTTTTGTCTTGTTGATCTATCTAATATTGACAGTCTTGTCAATATTAGATATCTTGTCAATATTAGATATCTTTTTTTTTTTTTTTTGAAGACCGGAAGGTTCACTCACTTCCGTTTCCCCGCCCGGGCCTTTGAAAGTGCAAGTGGGCCGGATCTCACCTCAATGCAACTCCGCCTCCCGGTTTTTAAAAAATTGCCATTTTCTCCCCTGGCCCTTCAGGCCCCCAAGGTAGCTGGGAAAAAAAACTAACAAAGCGCCCGCCACCTTTTCCTGGCTAGTTTTTTTTTTTTTGGTATTTTTTTTTAGTAAAGATGGACGGGGTTTTCCAAACCGTGTAGCCCAGGTGTCTCGATCTCCGGACCTCGTGATCGCGCCCTCTCCCGGCCTCCCAAAAGTGCTGGGATTACAGGCTTGAGCCACCGTGCCTGGCCAATATTAGATATCTTATTGATCTATCTAATATTAAAGTCTCCCACTATTATTGTGTTGGAGTCTAAGTCTCTCTGTAGGTCTTTAAGAACTTGTTTTATGAATCTGGGTGCTCTCATATTGGATGTGTATATATTTAGAATAGTTAGTTCTTCTTGTTAAATTTATACTTTTACCATTATGTAATTCCCTTTTTGTCTTTTTTTAAATCTTTATTCATTTAAAGTCTGTTTTGTCAGAGACTAGGATTGCAACCCCTGCTTTTTTTTTTTTTCTTTCCATTTATTGGGTCAGTTTTCCTCCATTCCTTTATTTTGAGCTATGCGTATCTTTGCATGTGAGATGGGTCTCCTGAATATAGTACACTAATGGGTCTTGACTTTTTATCCAATTTTACAGCCCGTATCTTTTAATTGCGGCATTTAGCCCACTTACATTTAAAGTTAGTATTGTTATGTGTGACTTTGATCCTGTCGTCATGATGTTATCTAGTTATTTTGCACACTAGTTGATGCAGTTACTTCATAGTGTCATTGGTCTTAAAATTTTATGTGTTTTTGCAGTGGCTGGTACTGCCACTGGATTTTATTTCTTCTTTGCTTATGAAGCTTAGTTTGGCTGGATATGAAATTCTGGGTTGAAGATTCTTTTCTTTAAGAATGTTGAATATAGGCCCCCACTCTCTTCTGGCTTGCATGGTTTCTTCTGAGAAGTCCAATGTTAGTCTGATGGGCCTCCCTTTGTAGGTGACCTGGCCTTTCTCTCTGGCTGTTTTCCAGCTTGTTTCTATTCTGCCTGCCTCCTTCAGGTAGTCCAATCAATCATAGTTTCAGTCTTTTTATGTAGTCCCATATTTCTAAGAGGATTTGCTCATTCCTTTTTATTCTTTTCTCTCTAATTTTGTCTGCATACCTTATTTCAGCAAAGTGGTCTTCAAACTCTGATATCCTGTCCTCCGTTTGTTTGATTCACCTATTGATACTTGTGTATGTTTCATGAAGTTCTTGTGTTGTTTTTCAGTTCCGTCGGGTCATTTATGTTCCTCTTTAAACTGGTTATTCTAGTTAGCAGCTCCTCTAACCTTTTATCAAGCTTCTTAGCTTCCTTGCATTGGGTTAGAACAGGCTCCTTTGGCCCAGCAGAGATTGTTATTACCCATCTTCTAAAGCCTACCTCTGTCAATTCGTCCAGCTCATCCTTCGACCAGTTCTGCGCCCTTGCTATAGAGGTATTGCAATCATTTGGAGGAGAAAAGGCACTCTGGTCTTTTGGTTTTTTGCGTTTCTTCACTGATTCTTTCTCACCTTCATGAGTTTGTTTAGTTTAGATCTTTGAGGCTGCTGAGTCTTGGATGGAGTTTTTTTTGTGGGGGCTTTTGTTGTTGTTGATGCTGTTGTTGTTGCTTTCTGTTTATTTGTTTTTCTTTTAATGGTCAGGTTCCTCTTCTGTAGGGCTACTGCAGTTTGCTGAGGGTTCACTTCAGGCCCTGTTCATCTGGTTTGCTCCCGTGCCTGGAGATATCACTCAAGGAGGCTGGAGAACAGCAAAGATAGGTGCCTGCTTCTTCCTCTGGGATCTCTGACTTCGAGGGGTACCAGCCTGATCCCAGTAGTATCACTCCTGTATAGGGTGTCTGACAACCCCTGTTGGGTCTCACCCAGTTGGGTGGCATGAGGAACAGGACCCGTTTAATGAAGCACTTTGTCCTTTGGTGAGACGGAGTGTGGTTTGCTGTGGGGAAACCCACTTGCCTGGACTACCTGGGTTCCTCAGAACTACCAGTAGGAAAGGCTAAGTCTGCCACTCCTCTCCCTAGGAGCTCAGGCCCAGGGAGATCAGAGTTCTGTCCCTGAATCCCTGGCTGGAGTTGTTGGAGTTCCTGCAGGGAGGTCCTGCCCAGTGAGGATGGATGGATCAGGGTCAGGCCTGAAGAAGTGCTCTGTCTGTAGTCTGCCATAGCTGGTGTGTTGGGCTGTTGGGGGCACCTCTTGGGACCAAGCTGTCCAGCCTCCCTGGCTCCAGCAGGGCAAAAGCACAGCCTGGAGCTATAGAGGGGACTGCTGCCCTTCCCCTGCCCAGGGAGCTTAGCCTATTAGGCAGCTATCAGTCCCAGTGCTGTCTGCTGCCCCTCACCCAAGGAGCTCAAATGGCTTAGACAGCAGGCAGCTGCAGCTGCGGTGCTGCTGGTTGTCCCTCCCGGTAGGAACTTGGAAGTCTGAAGCAGATTATAGCTGAGAGGCTGTTGAGAATCTGCATGGCTCCAGAGTTGGGACCTTAGGCCTCCGTGGGCATGAGTTCAAAAGTGGGATCTTTCGATCTGTGAGTTGTACAGTTCTGTGGAAAAAGCACCGCTTCCCCAGCTGGGTAGCACACTCACCGCCTCTCTTGACTGGGGGATGGGCGCCCCCTACCCCATGTGACTCTCAGGTGGGCTGCCACATCACACTGCTCTTCCTTCCTCCCGTGGGTGACACCAGTTGCCTAGTCAGTTCTGATGAGAGAACCTGGATACCTCAGTTGCCGGTGCAGGATTCACATGTATTACATGAATACATATACGTATGTGGGAGCCTATGATTCCTGCTGCTTCTAGTCGGCCATCTTGTCCCTGCCCCACCTCACTGAGGTGTAATTATTTTTAGTTATTTTTCCTTAATTTTAAGTGCTGAAAATCTGAACTATTTGAATTTAGTTTATAATTAAAATAGTTTGTAACAACTAAACTTATATGATGTTTTGGCTTTTCCCATGTTAATCATAGTTTAAATATTGTAATACAACTTTTATTTTAATACAAGCCTATTTAGTTAAATTAAATTTTTTCAGAATATTCTGTTTTGTATTTATCCATCGCATAGTTCTAGAAATTAAGGGAAGGAAAAGCTAAAATTTTGTTTAAGAGCTCACATTTCTTAGCTCCTAATATGCTAAATTAATTTACAGTTGATAATTAATTGTAGTTTAAGTGTAAAACAAACTAATAAAATATTATAAATAAGTTACAGTTAAATTTTAAACATTTTCTGTTTTCTATTAGAATATTTAAACACAAACTTAGATTTTAATGTACCTTGTATCATATTTTTACAACCTCTGTGTTTAACGTATACTCTAATGTATACTTACAGTAGGGTTATAATTTACTATTTTTTTCGCAGATATCCTTTTCAAGCTATCATGATCTATTTACTTAATGTGTATTCAAACAGATTATACTATGCCTTTTATTCTGAGTGATTCATACAGCTACTATTATTTATTAGTTTGTTTGTACTTTATTTTCACTATCGATGCACTTTCAAACCTCCTTGATATTGAGGATTACTTCTATGCACTACTTCAACTGAGGTGCCTTAACCTCTGGATGTGGCTTTTCTAAGCCAATGCGAGATAGGAGTAGAGAAAATTAAGGTACATGCTACCCTGGTTGCTCTCCTTGGTAGGCCATGGTTTGCTAATGGCTGCTTGGTAAATCTTATGCCATAGTGACTACTTTTTACTGTCTGCTGTAGCTTCTGCCCTAGCATAATGTGGACAACTTCATTCTACATTTACCCTTCAGTTTTAAGGGTAATAAAATTTTCCTTTCTATTAGTCTTAATTCTATTTTGTATACCTTCTCATATCTAGTATAGAATGCTTTTATTAAACTGTCTTCAACTATCCCTTTTTTTCAATGACACCTGTTTCTTGCTGGGATGTTGACATTTTCAAGTATCTAATTTTGGAAAAACTGAAGTTCAAGATATATAGTAATATGGTAGCATCTAATGTTGTCTTAGATCAGCTGGCAATTTAGGAGTAAGTAAATAGTACTTTGAAAATGATTAATGAAATATATATTGAAGTCTTGGAAAAAATGAGCACATTAATAAAAGTCTATGCAGGTAATTAAAATGAAAATAAAATACCTTAGAGGATCCCAATAAAATAATGTCTATTTGTCTTTAGAAACACAGGTGAACGACGCCAACAGGTTTTTTAAAAAAATGATAAAATCATTTTTTATGATTTTAAATGAGTTTTATATTAAAATCTAATATCAAAATGGTATTAGATATCATTTTAGTATCTAATGATACCAATAGATTTTTCAAAAAAAATGAAAAAATGGTGTGTTTTTTTTTCTTATATCTGACTCCATATTCAAATAATGGTAACATGATACCATTTCTTTTATTTTAATTTTATTTTGTTGTGTCAAGAACACTTACCATGAGGTCTACCCTCTTAACAATTTTTAAAGTCTACAAAACTGTACTGTTGACCACAGATACAGTGTGGTAGGGCAGCTCTCTAGAACTCATTCATCTTATTTAATTGAAAGTTTATGCTCTTTGATTAGTAGCTCCCCATTTCCTCATCCACCCAGCCCCTGGCAACCAACATCCCACTCTCCGATTCTATGAATTTGACTATTTTGGATACTTATTTATATAAGTGGAATTGTGTAGCATTTGTCCTTCTGTGATTGGCTTATTTCATAAGGTCCTCGAGGTTCATCCATGTTGTTCCATATTGCAAAATCTCCTTCTTCTAAAAGGTGAATAATATTCTGTCATATGTATGTATATACCACATTTCTTATCTTTTGCATATGGTAAGGTATTTAGGTTGTTTTTATACCTTGACTATTGTGAACAGTCCTAAGAGTTTTTCATATGTAGCTTTTATTTTGATGAGGAACGTTCATTATATGATTTATGGTTGAGGGTTTTTTTTTTTATCCTAAAAGTGTTTTCAGTTTTGTCAAATGCCTTTTCTGCGTCTGTTTAGATAACCATATGGTTCTGTCAATGTGGTGGATTACATTTATAGATTTGCATAGGTTGAACCATTTTTGCATTCCAGCATTAAATGCCACTTAATCATGATATGACCCTTTTAATATGCTGATAAATTCAGATTGCTAGTATTTTGTTGAGAATTTTTACACCTATGTTTATCAGGGAAATTGGTCTCTAATTTTGTTTTCTTCGAATGTCTTAGGCTTTGGTATCAGAGGAATACAGACCTCATAAAATGAGTATGGAAAACTTTTCTTAAATTCTTTTGACGAGTTTGTGAAGGATTTGCATTCTTTCTACTTTAAAGGTTTGATAGAATTTAACCATGAAATTATTAAGTTCTAGACTTTGTTTTGATGTAGGGTTTTTTATTACTGATTCACTCTCCCTGCTTGTTCTTGGTCTGTTCAGATTTTCTTCATTATTCAGGTTGTATGTTTCTAGGAACTTATTCAATTATTTTAAGTTATCCAATTTGATGACCTGTAATTGTTTACAGTACTCTCTTATTTTCTGCATTTCTGTGATGCGGTGATATGGTCTGGCTGTGTCCCCACCCAAATCTCATCTTTAATTCCCATGTATTGTGTGAGAGACCCAGAGGGAGGTAATTGAATCACGGAGGCCAGTCTTTCCCATGCTGTTCTCAAGACAGTGAGTAAATCTCACAAGAGCTGATGGTTTTATAAGTAGAAGTCTCCCTGAACAAGTTTTCTCTCTCTTTTTGCCTGTAGCCATCCATATTAGATCTGACTTGCTCCTCCTTGCCTTCCACGATGATTGTGAGGCCTCATAGTCATGTGCAACTGTAAGTCCATTAAACCACTTTTCCTTCACAGTCTCAGATATGTCTTTATCAGCAGCATAAAAATGGACTAATACATGTGGTGTTAGGCATAGTGTTTCCTCTTTTTTTTTTTAATTCATTAGAGACTCCTCTTTTTTTATTAGTCTAGCTAAACTTTTGTCAATTTTTAAATATTTTAAGTAACCATTTCTTTATTGATTTGATTTTGTCTATTGTTTTTTCTAGTCTCTATTCCATTTACTATCTAGTCTCTATGTTTTTGGTTTTTCTAAACTCTACGTTTTTTTATTCCTGCTCTGATCTTTGTTATATTTTTTCTTCTACTAACATTGGGCTTTGTTTATTATTCTTTCTCTAGTTTCTTGAGATGTAATGTTAGGTTATATACTTGAGATGTTTTTTCTTTTTTAATGCTAGTATGTATAACTATAAAGTTCACATAGAAAAATGGGATATAATGGAGAACCAGAAATAAAGCCACACACATATGGTTAATAATTAATTTTTAACAAATGAACCAGGAATACACAATAGGGAAATGATAGACTCTTCAATAAATAGGTTGGTAAAACTGGATATCCACATAAAAAAAAAATTGAACCCTTCTCTTACACTATACATGAAAACTAATTTAAAATGGATTAAAGATTTAAATATAAAACCTGAAAACATAATACTGCTAGATGAAAATGTAGGGGATAATCTCCTTGACACTGGCCTCAGCAATAATGTTTTAGATTTGACCTCAAAAACACAGGCAATAAAAGCAAAAATTAAACAAGTGGACTACATCAAACTAAAAAATATTTTGCATATAAGAGGCAACAATCAACAAAATGAATAGACAACCTATGAAATGGGAAAAATATTTGTATACCATGTGTCCAGTAAGTAACTTAAAATCTAAAATTAAACAAGGGCAAAAAATTTGAATAGACATTGTCCCAAACACATACAAATGTCCATCAGGTAATGAAATGATGCTCAACTTCACAAATCATCAGGGAAATGCAAACTAAAACCACAATGAAATACTACCTTGCACCTGTTAGAATGGCTATTCAAAACCTAAAAGATAAATGTTGCTGAGAATGGAAAGAAAAGGGAAGTCTTTTACAAGCAGGCTGTAGATTGGTACCGCCATTATGGAAAACAGTATGAGTATTCCTCAAAAGGTTAAAATAGATTTTCCATATGATACCACAGTCTTACTTCTAGCTGTGTATGCAAAGGAAATAAAAACACCATCTTATAGAGACATGTAAATTCCTGTGGGAGAATTATTCAAATAGCCAAGCTATAGAAATGATGTAAATATCTATCAACAGATGAGTTGACAAAGACAGCATTGGTATACTTCCACTATGAAACTTTATTGAGCCATAAAAAAGAAGAAGACCCACCATTTGCAAGAACATGGCTGAAACTTGAGGGGATGTATGAGTGAAATGAGCCAGACACAGAAAGATAAACAGTGCATAATCTCACTTATTTATGGAATCCTAAAAGGGAAGTTGAACTCATAATAACGAAGAATAGAATGGCATTTACCAGGGAATAGAGGACTTGGAGGAAAGTGGAAACATTGGACAAATGGTACAAATCTTCAGCTACAATATAAATAACTATGAGAGACCAAATGTCAGCCTGGTGATTATAGTTAATAATAACATTGCATATTTGTAATTTGCTAAGAGCAGATCTTAAGTGTTCTCATCGCAGATACAAAAAAAAAGGTAATTATGTGAGGTGATGGATATGTTTTTTTTTGTGTGTGTGTTTTTTTTTTTTTTTGAAACAGTCTCGCTCTGTCGCCCGGGCTGGAGTGCAGTGGCCAGATCTCAGCTCACTGCAAGCTCCGCCTCCTGGGTTTACGCCATTCTCCTGCCTCAGCCTCCCGAGTAGCTGGGAGTACAGGCGCCCGCCACCTCGCCCAGCTAGTTTTTTGTATTTTTTAGTAGAGACGCGGTTTCACCGTGTTAGCCAGGATGGTCTCGATCTCCTGACCTTGTGATCCACCCTTCTCGGCCTCCCAGAGTGCTGGGATTACAGGCTTGAGCCACCGCGCCTGGCTGATGGATATGTTTATTAGATTATGGTAATCACTCCACAATGTATACATACATTAAAATGGCAAGTCATACACAACAAATGTGTTCAATTGTCATCTGATTTCTTAACAAAAATATGAAGTTATATAATTATATAAAAGGTGATAATAGAAAAAAATAGTTACGCTTGGTACATTCTTTCCTAAAGGCTTTAGTGTATGACTTTCAAAGTTTATGTAAGTTTTGCTTTTCTTTTGTAGTAGTTAATAAGAAAAGAGGGGAAGTAGAAGATTTCTCAAGTTAATTTCAAGAAAAGTAATTTCTTTATACCTGAAAGTGCAATATATTTGATTATCCAACTTGTAAACACAATTTTAAGATATATTTACTTTTGAAAATAAAAGTAAAAAATGGCTCTATTCTAAAGTCTAATTTTAAATTAAAATTTAGTCAAAATAGTTTTGATTATATTTTTTCCAACTGTACTAAGTAAAGTATATGAGGATGATGCAAAGGGAAAAAAAAATAAAACGTATCAGCATCCTGAGCAATCTCAAACACACGGAGCACAGGAAAACAAACCATGCATTTAAAATATTCAGAATGCTTTGCAGTGTTTATTTATCCTAGGAGCCACAGCTCTTCAAATCTAATGATGAAGTAGGTGACCAACCACCAGGAACACTAATCTTTAATCAACCCATATTTGAAGCATGAAATTCCCACCCCAGGAAGATGATTAGTTAATTTAATGGCTGTAGAATTGTCAACTAGGAAATGTGTATAGAAGAGTAATTTAGAATAGTGCTGTCTGTTATTACTCTCACAATTTGAAGAATAAAATGTCTTTTTATCTGGAACTTACATGATAATTTTTCCAACAAAATAATACCCAAATAGATCACATAGAAAATGTCTCTTTCAATATGCTTCACAATAGTAAAATTATAACGTCTCAATTGATTTTTTTAAAGTAAATTTGAATAATGGTTTAGGTCATTTGATAAATATCACCTTGTAAGTAATAAGATGAAACAAAGCTAAATAGGACCAATTAAGCACGTGATTTAAATATCAATATGTGGTGAGTAAAAGAATAATCCAACTATCAGTAGAAGATTACTACATTAAGTACTATAACAAATGTAACACTGTTCCTTAAAAAACTTGCTTTATTATGTTTATTTAAGATTTATTTTAATGTCAAACACAAATAATTAGATCTTTAAATGAACAATTTGGGAGTTAAATCCATTGTTTCTGATTTTTATAGATTTTATGGTCTAGGAAATCTATACTGTCTAATTTGATCCCATTTAACTGTAAGAGTTTTACACATGTTGCACTCTACTAGCTCACAGGAAAATTATTTTAATTGACTGACTGAAAGAAAATGAAAGTATTATTTCATGTAAAAGTTTATTATATCAAGGAAATGATTTCGGTCAGAAACTAGAATCTATATAAAGTCAGGTTTTGAAAATAAATAAAGACAAATCTTTTTTTTTTACATCATTATAAAAGGGCCTAAATTGCAAACAACTATGCCTAAGGGACCAGACCATTTTTCTTCTGGAATAAGTATGACGATAAAACAATGTTGCTAATTTTATGGCTTTATATTTTGGCATTTAATTCTTGGGAAATTTTTAAACCTTTGTGGAAACTGTACAATAAATCTGGTCAACTGAAACTACTGAACTATTTCAATACATTATAATTAATGTCCTTAAAAATCTTTAATTATTTGAAGGTGGTATTTTTTATTTGATACAGATAAGATTATACTTTTAAAGAGTCTATTATTCTGTTTGATTATTGCTAATTAATAAAATTGAAGGCTTTATTTTGTTTTCATTTGATTCCAGTTTCTAACATGATTTATTATGCTATTTATATAGATGCAAACAATTATATGACAAGATTATATTTAGAATGCATTACTGAGTTTATTTGAAATGTTCCAACATATTGCCACTATTTATACTTTATACATGTCAAAATACTGACATTTTAAACTCCTATTTTCAATTTTTTTTTTTTTTTTTTTTTTGAGAGACAGCATATCACTCTATCACCCAAGCTGGAGTGCAGTGCTGGTCACCGTTCACTGCAGCTTTGACCCCCTGGCTCAAGCAATTCTTCCACCTCAGCCTCCACATACTGGGACTAGCAGTATGTGTCCATGCCTTACTAATTTTTACTTATTATTTTTTTTTTGTAGAGATGAGGTCTTGCTATGTTGCCTAGGATATTAAGAGGATATTTTTTGCTTTATAAAAGAAAGAGAAGTAGAAAAATAGGCCCTCAACAACTTCTAAATTAAAATGAACATGTTACGCTGCTGAGAGACAAATGGGAAATCTTTGGCAAAGGATACATTGTAATATTGAATTGAAATTAGAAATGAGTTATATTTCTGTAACTACAAGTTCAAGAGGTAAAAAAAAAAACTAACATATTTTGCTTTATAAATTACTAATCAAACCATGCAACTTTGTAATATTAGAACAAACTATGTTGCTGAAATCCATTGTTAATAACATTAGAAAAGTTGAGTTGCTTGTACTGTGTGTATCTGATTTAAAACTAACCTATTGTATTTGATTGTGGTGTGCAGGTATAATGTGACTAGTTTAATTACATTTTGGTTTTGCTTTTTTTTTTGCAATTGTATATAGATACTTTAATATTTAGTCTATCATTGAGTAGATTATTGGACTATTTCCTCATACATTACAAGCAATTGAAAAATAAACAATTCTCAGAAAAAAAATGACTATATTTTCAAGTGAGAGACTGATGTTTTTCAGTCTGTCATATGAAATATTTGGGCTTCTTGTTTTTCTCCTACCACACTACCCACTTCTTTATCCCAAACATTATTTGACTGACCAACTTTGTGAAGTGTAATTGTTATGAGTGAGGTATTTAGAGTTCACTAGGAGGCTGGGGAGACATGGAGATGGGGTGACATGAGTGGTTGGAGCCAGATTGTGAAAACAGTGGCTCTCTCACTGAATTGTACCCCAAAGACAGATGTAGAAATAAAACATATAACCTAGACTTTTTCTCACTCTCTATGGAGACCCAACCAGTTAACTAGTAAGTTTACAAAGAGCAATGATGGGGTTTCTAAGAACATTACCATTGTGAAATAAAGATAAACTAAAGCTGTAATGGGTAAAAGAGTAGCAGTCTCATTAGTGGAGAGGGGATTGCTTGACTATTGTGGTTTACACAGTGAGCTGGTTTTGTCTGTATTTGGAAAAGATGAAGACGTGGTCTTGTTTCGTCTCCCTTCATCACAACCTCCATAAATCAGTACTTAACAATTTGCACAGATTTTAAAACGTTGAGACATAATGATAACCTGTAAATTCTAATTCCATTTGTTACCTAAAAGAAGCACTTACTTATGCTCAGTTTTTCCCCTCTCAGTTGACTTTAGATAGTGTCCCTAGTTTTGTTTGTGCTGGTGTGTGTGTATGTACTTGACACATGGGTTTTGTGATGAACAATATTAGGTGTTGACTTGATTGTATTGTAGAGATCCAGAAGGCTTGTAACGCATTGTGTCTGGGTGTGTTTATGAGGATGTTGCCAGAGGAGACTGACATTCAAATTGGTGGACTGGGAGAGGAAGACTCAACTTCAGTGTGGGTGGACAACATCCAATTATCTGCCAACCCTGCTAGAACAAGCAGGTGGGGAAACGTGTGATCACTTTGCTTTGCTAAGTCTTCTGTCTTTCTTCTTTCTATGCCTGATGTTTGCTTCTGCTTCTCCTGAGCTTGGACATCAGACTCCAGGTTCTTCGGCCTTTGGACTCTGGGACTTGCACAACTGGCTTCCCCAGGGCTCCCTGGTCTTCCACCGCAGACTGAAGGTTGCAATGTCAGTTTCCCTGGTTTTCAGGCTTTCAAATTTGGTCTGAGATACTACTACTGGCTTCTCTTCTTTCCTCAGCTCACAGACAGCCTGTTGTGAGACTTTGCCTTGTAATCATGTGAGACAATTCTCCCTAATAAACCTTCTTTTGTATATACATATTTTCTATTGGTTCTGTCCCTCTGGAGAACCTCAACAAATACAGTTGTGTGTGTGTGTGTGTGTGTGTGTGTGTGTGTGAATCTTTTTCTAACAATTTGCCATTATCTTGTGGTTTCTCCTTCTCCACCTGAGTTTTGGCAACCAGGATGAACTACAGGCTAAATGTGTAGATGCCTCCTTTCTACTTTGGGTCACTTACATCTTTCCTGTAAGTGGGTTCTACAGGAATCCTAAAGAAACTCCCATACTTTCTAGTTCCCTGATTGGAGAGATGCCTTCTGGGACAGCTTTTCCAAACTGCCTCTCAGCTGCCCTGGTAGGTTGTCCAGCCCTACTGTTTCGTGTTACTGAAAACCTCTGTCTAGCAATCAACTTTTGTAGCAAAGTGGCACAAACCCAAGTATACTCAAGGCTCATGGAGGACTCACAGCCTTGCCCCAAATACTAACAGTGCATGTTTCTCCCCTGCTTCAACTCTCGGTTGCAATGCTGTAATGCTTCCCTACCCCATTCCCTTTTAAGAAAAATTTTATCAAAAAGAAATAAACTGGTTATGCTGACATTCAGCATTCATCCTAGGTGTGATTACCATGAAAACCAGTTCACTTGACTTTTATGGATGGCCAAAGGCACCACCACATGGTAGGAAAGACAGGGGAAAGAACACATTATTTTCTTGGCATACTAACAATTCTCTCCATTTTATTTCTGACTTTTTTCTTTCTCTTTAATACACATTATGTATATTTATTAATATTAATCTATTTCTATAATTATATATAAACTTATATCTATATATCTATTTTAAAGATGGTTTTATATTAACACACATTTATATTAATGTAAGATTTATATGTTACATATGCGCCCTACTGTATTATATAATTATATATCTATGTAGATACGATGTGTTGTATATATCTCTATATATTTGCAGTATATAAGCATATAAATAGACATTCATATGAGTATAGATATAGATGTATATATTATATATTATATTTATATACATGAAAATGAGATAAATGAGAAATTTGGATAGATATAGATGTATTATATAAATTATATTTATATACATGAAAATGAGATAAATGAGAAATACACTATAAGTTGAATATCATGTATCTGAAATGCTTAAGGTCAGCAGTGATTTAAATTTCAGAATTTTTTTGTTTTGAAATATTTCATTATACTTAGTGATTATCCTTAATTCAAATTTCCAAAATCCAAAATTCTCCAGTAAGCATTTCTTTGATTGTCACATCTGTGTTCAAAAAGGTTTAGATTTGGCCGGTCGCAGTGGCTTGCGCCTGTAATCCCAGCACTTTGGGAGGCTGAGGTCGTCAGATCACGAGGTCAGGAGATCGAGAGCATCCTAACTAACACGATGAAACCCCATCTTTACTAAAAATACAAAACAAAATTAGCCGGGCGTGGTGGCGGGCGCCTGTAGTCCCAGCTACTCAGGAGGCTGAGGCAGAATAATGGCGTGAACCTGGCAGGCGGAGGTTGCAGTGAGTGGAGATGGCACCACTGCACTCCAGCCTGGGTGACAGAGCAAGACTCCATCTCAAAAAAAAAAAAAAAAAAAAAAAAAAAAAAGAAAAAAAAAAAGAAAAGATTTAGATTTGGAGCACTCTAAATTTTTGGATTTGGGATGCTCAACCTGTATTTTGTGATAGTGATTGTTACTGCTCTTAATAAGTCCTGCAGGGATGAGTCTTATAATTTTTTCTCTTATATCTTTAGAAGGTGAAGCTAGTTAAAATTTGTTGGTATATTAGTTTTAGTAATTTATTCACTATTCTAGAAAAAGAGGTACAATTCTACTTAGGAGGTAATGTTACTATTTTCCCAGTCAAGGAGTTTCAAATGTTTCTATGTCATTCCCTTTTGATGACATTATCTGAACCGTAATTGAATCTTCTTCTTTTTTCCCTTAATATAAGCTTATATCTATTCCCCACTAATCATATTTCTTAAAGTGATTGTCTCTTTCCTGCATTCTTGTAGTTTTCATTATTTTTTCCATATCTAGTAGCACTCAGTTTGTGAATATTGGTTCATTATATTTTCAAAAATTACACCTCTGTTTGTATTACTGTCACATACTGCAAAACAATAGTTCAGTGAACATGAGACTGCATATAAATTGTGGTCCCCTAAGATTAAAGTAGACTTTTATTATATAAGTGTATATACAGGTCTACTATTTTTAATCCTTTATAACATATTTTACTGTATTTTTATATGTTTCTATACACAGATATTATTGTGTTACAATTATCTACAGTATCCAGTACAGTAATATGCTGTACAGGATTGTAGCTTAGGAGCAATAGGTTTTCCAATCTTGCTTAAATGTGTAGTAGGTTGTATCATTTAAGTTTTGTAAGTACACTCTATGTTGTTCACACAAAGACAAAATTGCCTAACCAGTAATAAAATGATGCATGACTGTATATTTATCTCCATCATAATGAAAGACATTTTACTTGCATTCCAAATGAATTTAAATTGTTACACCCTCCCACGATCCAAAGTCAAACCACTCTTCTTCCTAGAAGGCAAACATAAAATTCATTCCTAAACATGCTCCTGCCTTCTAATCTCAGATACACTTTTGCTTTGTTTTCTATTAATGCATTATCCACCGTTCCAAATCCATCACAAATTTCACAACCTACAGCTTTGAAATGATCTCACATTTCCGTTTAAATCTGATATGGCAGTTAGTGCCTCTAATAGGACATTATGTTATACCTATACTATAGGACATTATGATACCATATAGAATCACTACGTTTGTCCTCTTATTTCTCAACGAGAAT
The DNA here is from genome assembly GCF_001698545.2 of Rhinopithecus bieti. Classification (NCBI taxonomy): domain Eukaryota; kingdom Metazoa; phylum Chordata; class Mammalia; order Primates; family Cercopithecidae; genus Rhinopithecus; species Rhinopithecus bieti. The sequence continues at coordinate 59,676 of NW_016813580.1, read as the reverse complement.
ACATGTTTTCTTTAGAAACATTCAGTGTTATGTCTCTAGACTTGTCCAGCTACTAATCTTCATTTTCATAAACTATCAAAGAATAATTTAAATTAATGAAAACTGGAACTATATTTTCTTTATGTATGTGAAATGCTAAAGAATATGTATTTCCCTTTTGACACACAGTTGTCTCCCTTCCAATTTGGGATGGTTTCTCTAAAATTATTTTTATCATTTACAAGTACATTAATGCATATTGGTATGTCACATCTAAGGGAAGGAAGTTAGAAAGTTGCTGTTAGCAGAAGCCTATTCAACTTTTAATTACCTTCTCCTAGTTACAGATAGAAATACTAAATGGTTAACAATTTGTGAAAAAGACTATATCAGCAGCAATGTTAGTTTTCATATAATGCCCTAAGAAAGGTTTAAATTTTGGAGAACAAAAGAGTAAATAAATTTTACAAATAAAATTAAAATCATATTCAGAAATCAAAAGAAGTGTAAGTTAACACTTTAGGAATAATATTCCCTTCATGGCATTTATATAATTATACATGAATATGATATAATATGGCAGATATATCTATCAAATAAGTTATTATACCTTTTTTCTATTGTTCAAATCACCGTGATGATCATAGATACGTTCCAGTGGAAATAAATATACAAACCTTAGTAATGTGAGATGTGTGGGATGTGAGAGAAGGAGAGAGACCGGAGGAGCATAGACAGTTACAAATTATCCAGAGAAAACATTCTAGGTCCTTTATTGGGGTCTCATTTGTTTGATTGATTGACTTTTAAATGATCATTTTTAATTGAAAAATTATGTATATTTATTATGTAAAGCATGATGTTTTGAAACATGTATGCCTTGTAAAATGACTAAATTCAACTAACTAACGTACACACTACATTACATATTTAACATTTTTAGTGGTCTCAACACTTAAGATCTCTCAGCAATTTTCAAGATTATAATACACTGTTATTTACTATAGTCACCCTGTTGTACAATAGATCTGTCGAACTTATTCTTTGGTGTAACTGCAATATTGTGTTCTTTGACCAACATCTCTCCAGTTTCCCACCTATAGCCCCAGGTAACCACCATTCTACTCCACTTTTGTGAGTCTGACTTTTTAGATTCCACATATAAGTGAGGTCATGTAGTATTTCTATTTCTGTTCCTGGCTTATTTCATTTAGTGTAATGTCCCCAGATCCATCTATGTTATTGAAAATGGCAGGATTACCTTCTTTTTTCTTTTTTAAGACTGAAGAGCATTTCATTGTGCATGTATATTACATTTTCTTTCTATTTATTTATTTATTTATTTAGAGATAGTCTAGCTCTGTCACCCAGGCTGGAGTGCAGTGGTGCAATCTCAGCTCACTGCAAACTTTCGTCTCCCGGGTTCAGGCGATTCTCCTGCCTCAGCCTCCCAAGTAGCTGGGACTACAGGCACATGCCACCACACTCGGCTACATTTTTTATTTTAGTAAAGATGGGATTTTGCCATGTTGGCCAGGCTGGTCTCGAACTCCTGACCTCAGGTGATCGACCTGCCTTGGCCTCCCAAAGTGCTGGAATTATAGGCTTGAGTTACGGCGCCTGGCCCATATTTTCCTTATTCATTCATTTGTTGTTGGTCATTCTGGTTGATTACATATCTTGACTACTGTGAATAATGCTACAGTGAACACAAGAGTGTAGATAACTTCTTTGACATGCTGATTTAATTTTTTTTATGGATATACACCCAGAAATGAGATTGCTGGATCATATGATAGTTCAATTTTGAATTTTTGAGGAGTAACCATACTGTTTTTCATAATGGGTGCACCAACTCATCTTCCCACCAACAGTGTACCAGGGTTCCCCTTTCACCGTATTTTCCTCAACATTTGTCACTTTCTATTTTTAATAATAGTGATCCTAACAGATTTGAGGGGTTATCTCCTTGTAGATTCAATTTGCATTTACTTGCCGGTTAGAGATATTGAGCATTTTTTCATACACCTATTGACCATTTGTAAGGTTTTGCATTAAGGACTTGATTGATAAAGAGTAGAAACAATAGCCTTGGAGAATACCAGAAAAATTGTTATATTCCAGTTAGAGAGGACTTTCAATATGAGAGACATACTAAAAACACAAGCTTCGAAAACGGTACAGAGAATCCACATATTTAACTTGAATTTTGTAAACTGTAAAGAATCAGCAAAAAACAGCTAATGACCAGGAAACAATTAATTTCAACTGATTTTTGGAAATGTTACAGATGAGAAATGTATTAATCCATCTAAACTATAGGTAGAAGTAATTAATTCCTCTCCCAAATCATAACTCAATTGGGAAATGCAGAGGATTCAATTGTATTCGTACTCACTCTCAGCAAAATCTCAGTACTGTTACAGTGAATCCAGTCTTCCCTCCATTTCATGCATTTCTTTGGACCCAAAGATCTCACACACTTTTCACTTACATTTTCTGTTTTCTTTTTCTTTTTTTTTCTTTTTTCTTTTTTTTTTTTTTTACCAATTCCATTCTTTACATATTTTATTTTCTCAGCTGAGAGTGCAGTTTTCTTCTACTCTCAGAAAAATACCACTGCATATGAATAGGTTTTGATAAATTGTGGGAAGAATTCCACCATAAATACTTAAAGTGTGGTAAAGTACCTCTTTCTATTTATATGTTAATCCCTTTGTTTCAAGGGGTTGGTGTCTCCATATGTCATGCTGGAAATAATTCATGTAACATTACACTGTGCCTCCTTCATGTTACCTTATCTGGAGGTAAAGGAACCAGGAACTAAGATGTAATTCAGCTTCCAGACTATTTTCTACATATGAATTAACTGCATAAAGTGGTCTATGATGTCCTAAGATCAATGCATGTAGGTCCACCTTGTAACTGTTTGCTAGTCAATTGTCTTCATGCAAAGGAATGTAAATTGCTTCGCAGCCGGGACTACATATCTTTTATCACTAAAAACCTAGTTTTAAAAATTCTGCTGTGATTATTCACGTTTCGGGAAATACCATTTACCCTTGTTAATATGTACGTATACAGAGAATTACACATTATTTTATCATAACTTTTTACTCTCTTTATCGATAATTTATCTTATTGTCTAAGAAATTATATATGAGTATATTATATGTTATTTGTGTAAAATACATAGAGAGATCCCCACAGACAATATACACTAACACATACACAATTATTGTTTTATCTGGCAATGATGTAAAACATTGTTTACCTAATCTGCAGGCAAATGCAGGGAGTATCAGTGAATTTAACACACATATAAAGGTACTATGTATCTCAGGATTCTTTTATGAGATGCACTACTTCATATGATTTTGCTTGAGAGCTTATTGCTAAAACATTAGCATAACTTTATCTCTTTTTAATTTGCTTAGATCATTATAGGCCTGCAGGCTGCCTAGGATGCTGAGGTCAACCCAAGGATTGGGTTGTGCTGCTGTTGTCAGCACTTCAGTTTCCACTGAGATCATTCAGTTCAATTTCATATTTAACCTTTGACTTCAAGCTTATCTTCATCCAAAATGCTTTGCAGACACTTTGAAACAACACATCATTTACATATCATTGCCCCAGTACAAGCCAAAACCATAGTTATCAGGATGTAACAGCAGTGTGAGTTTTACTTCAAGGACACAGGATGATGTTTCTTCTGAGCAAATGAAAAAAGAGAGTTTCCTAATGGACCCAGGGACATTTAAGACAGTAGAATAAATATGATAAAATCTTGAATAAAAAGTTCTATTTTAAAAGGAAGTGGATAGCTAATAAGAAAATGGAATTGAATATCTTAATATTCATTATTACTACATTGTATGAAATCACGCAGTAATGATTTCATCTTTATAAAAATCAATATATTCTTTCTCTTTAAACATTAATATTTTATGAAAGGTTTAATGTTTTGGATGTTCACTACAGAAGACAATGTTATTTGCTGATGGATAGTGAAGAAATATGTTAGCACATTAAATAACTTACTAATTGTTTCAAATATGTAAATAATGATGTTATGAACTTAAAATATCTTTATGCTATTACTAATGTGTTTATGTTTAAAATGCTTCTAATTTTACTGTAAACAATGTAATCTGTATAAGATGGCTAATTAGAAAAAAGTCACAATTATTCTTTTCCTACTTATTGAATTGTTGAATTTAAAATAATCAATTTATTTTGGATTGAATGGGTAAAAATAACAAATGGCACCGACTGTTTCTTTCCTCTGCCATTTTTAAAAAGTTTACATATGTCCCCCCCCAAAAAAATACACAGATTCTAATAGCATTTTCTATAGAAATTTGTCATTCTGGATTTTATTTATTCATGTCTTAAAATTCTGTGGGTAATAGTTTGCTTGGAAATAACCATATTTACTAAATTTAAACAAAACACATTAAATGACAATATTGGATATATTTTCTCCTAAGACTATATAGATACATTTAAATTTTAATCACTTTGATCATAGGGCCTAATGACCATATTACTTCCATTATAATGTTTTGAGTTACTTCTTAATAAAATTTTAAGTAAATTGTAGTTTTAGAATTGTTTTAATTTACAGAATAATTGTGAAGAGAGTGCAGACAGCTCTAATATACCCAATTCCCTACCTTTTCCCCTCTATTATTAACATATTATATCAGTATGGTATATTCATTCTTACTAATGAACAAAAGTTAATACATTATTACTAACTAACCACATTTTATTCAGGTTTTGTATTGTTTTGTTTTTTTACCTGTAGTCCATTTCTGTTCCAGCGTTCTATCTAGGATACGACATTATTTTGTGTTGTTCTGACTCCTTAGGCTCCTCTCCTCTTGATAGTTTCTCAGATTTTTCTCATTTTTTTTGACTTTGGCAGTTTGGAGACACACAGTTCAGGTGCTTTGTAGAATGCCCCTCAGTTGATGTTTGTCTGGTAGTTTATTCATGATTAGACTGGAATTATGCATGTTGGGAGTGGAAGATAATGGGGTTAATACCATTCTTATCACATAGCAAGGTTACTTACTATATACATGAGTTTTCACTGTTGATGTTGATCCTATTCACATGACTGAGGCAGGTGAATATTATATATTACATATAATTATTATATGTATTATATTTACATATGTAATAATTATATGTAATATATAATATAGAAAATATGTATGCATAGTATTGTATACAATATATTATTATACAACTTACATATATGTTGTATAAATACATATTTT
>NW_016813580.1:0-54052 GCF_001698545.2 Rhinopithecus bieti | reverse complement strand
AAAAAAAAAAAAAAAAAAAAAAAAAAATTAACATCAAATTAGTTAATATAGATTCGTATATAGCATCCTATTTTTCTTCCTTGTTATGTCTTTTTGCCATTGAAATATCCTTGTGTTTTTCCTCATGTTTATAATTGATTAACACACAACTTTTAATTTATCAATTGTGCTTTTTACTACTTTTTTACATTTCTTACTTGTTGATTAATTGTAATTTATTAATCAATATCATTTAATTGTTATTGTGTTAAATTTATTTATCAACTCATACATAAGTAATATGAGTATAAATTTAACTCTAAATGCAACTTTAAAGACATTTTAAACATTGATATATGCTAATGTCTTTTTACATATTAATAGTAAATTTTAGTTGCAAATCTAACTAAGGAAGAAAAATTTGGAAGCTACTATTTCATATATTAGGCTTTTAAAAAATTTTAATATTATCACATTGTTCACAAATATTAAAATTGCTTTTTTTTACTGAAATATGCATTTTTCCTTGTTTTCTTAAGGTATTATAATTTTAATGTCATATATTAATTTGTAAATATGTTTCTATACAGAGAGTAATGTAAAAACATACATACCATCAGCTGTGTTTGTGTGTGTGCAATTACATATACAGAGAAACTCAATAAATCAAGATAATTATATTTTTCAAATCATATAGATCAGTGTTAATTTGTCAACTTGATTTTTCAAACACTAGGAAAATTTTTTTAATGAGAAGTAACTCATACCCTCTGAGAGCATTCAGCATATTTTTAACATCCACATGTCTATATTTATATATGTTGAGTACACATCTATGCATATACATGTAACTGTATATCACTTTTTTATATATATTAGAAATTATTTTAAGTAGCACATGAACAGTTTAAACTTACACTTCAAAGACAGATTATGTGTTTTACTAATACCACGTAATCCATTTTGTCTCTTTTGAGGATTTCCCTTTAATTCCACTTTGATATCATCATTACTATTATTTAATGCAGCTATGGGTGATAGAACTTGTGAAAGATGAGAACATGATTTTAGTTTTGCTTTTAGATTCCTGTTGAGGTAGATTATACAAGAAAGATAATTAAATTTAAGTATCAATAATTTATTTCAAAGGAAGTAGACTTGAAAAAGTATATGATGCAGAAAAATGTAGATTTTTTTTCCAAAGAGTAATTTGTTTTTTTCTATTAATAGTTACTATTGAGGAAAGTGTAAATTTATAAACAAATAATTAGATAATGAAATAAATAAATCCATAAGTAAAAACAAAGAAAGAATTGTGAAATGCTTACACACACTCTTTGTTTACTTTTTTTCCCTAACCATACTACCCAACTAATCCTGTGTATGTTTTTCACATTTTCTTATATATCTAATTTATGCTTTCAGAAATTAATTAAATCTCCTTTATTTCTAGTAGTCATATAATTTTACCTTAAATCTACCTATTTGATTTGTTTTATAATGATAAAATGTTTTGCAACAATTTGAACAATTTGAAATAAAGAAGAAGTCAGTTTACCTTGGTGTGTGTCTTTCTATGAGATACTTATTACAGATTACTCATTAAATCATAGATAAAAGGAGACACATATTTCATATGTTGCATGTTTATTTCTCAAATGGTATCATGATGTATACACAGATTGTTATTTTCAATGTGTAAAGCTAAATTAAATGGCCATGAAACATTCTATTACTACAGTGAATACCTACACACGTAGAATACAAATAAAGAAAAAAACATTATTTGTGTTGTTGAAGCCACCTGGATTACTCGCTCTGGTTGCACATGTGTTCTTGCTTTCAGAGTTAATCACTGTCTTGAATTTGTTTGTTGACTCGCATATACTTTCCTATACATTTATTATGTGGTAGTTTTACTAGATAATCTATGTATTATTTGCTGCTTTTATTCTGTATGTAAGTCATGTCGTATGGATATTCAGTATTCTCAGGAATGTTGCTTTCTAAAATCCACATTAAGTTTTAATCATGTATCCTTTACCTAACAGACCTATAATGGCCTCACTTGAGCTGTTGATTTGCAAGGCAATACTGATTCGCATTAAGAGCTACCCCTCAATCTCACAGCCTCAAGACATGTCACTAGATTCACGTTTCAGGAGCCCCACAAAGGAAGTTAGGTATTGTGATTCATGAGTTGTAGCATACATGCCAATAATTACAAAATAATAAACAGAAATCTCGGAATAATCATGAGAAACAATCTTACAGGTGCCAGCTTAGGGTGAAAGGGATGATGTAATGTTGGATCAGGCTGAAAATATTGACAGGAAAAAATACATACATATATATATATATGTAGATATATATATGTGTGTGTGTATGTGTGTATATATGTGTGTGTGTGTGTGTATATATATATTTTATATATATATATGGGTTCCACCTATTAACCTAGGAGCTGGCAGCAGCTCTAACAATTAGTTGGTTGACTGAAATCTAAACCCCAACCATAATCTCCATTAAAATTCAGGTATTAGAACATCCTTAGTGTACCGCAGAAGGAAGGTTTAGGGTTTAGGGATATGAAATGCTGAAGCAGATTTATTATGTTGAATCTACTCACTTATTACTAATTAAATCCCAGAGGGTACAAAATATATTGCCTTTATTCAGGCTTTGGAAAATGCATTGATAAGACAAGAACCAGCATCTTTCTAAGTCTTTACAGTGGTCTTCAGGCCAATCTCACCGGCAGTGGTTGCGGATATATATCCAGTTAATGGTGAAAGACTGAAGAGTTTTAGCAACATTCTACTACACCAGAAGTACAAGATATTTGGTAAAGGGGTTCAGATATTAACATCAAATAATGTAAGCATACATTCTTCTCTGGTTAGATTTTTGTTTGCTTTAATTTTTAAATTTACAAATAATATGTATTTGTAGGTTGCATGGTGACATTTGGATATATACGATGTACAGTGATTAGATCAGGGTGGATAGCATATCTATAATCTCAAGCATTCATCATTTCTTTGTGTTGGAAATCTCCAATACCTTCTTCTAGCTATTGGAAACTATATATTATTGTCAACGATAGTCATCCAACAGACTTATGGAACACCAGAACTTATTCCCCCATCTAGCTATAATTTTGTATTCTTTAACAAATCTCTCGATGTATCTGATTTGGGGAGGTCATTTTCTTTTAATCCACCAAAAGCTGTAGCTTTTCAACCTTTGGTAGAAGTTTTTGCCATCAGTTTCCCACCTGCTTCCACTAAGGTAATGTTTTATTATTTGTTTTAATCCTAACGCTTGGCACTTCCATTCCTAGAGGCCAGAGTCCTTACGGTATAATTTTTTGGCATGAGCTATTCTGCCTTTTGTTTTGTTTTACTTTCATAGAATTTCAAGACTGTGGTGCATTTTGTTTTGCTTCCCCAAAATGGTTGTAGCAATTCATGTTTCTATCAGTAACACCAAAGACAGTACTTTACTGGATGATACATTTCTAACGACAGTTAAAAATATATATACACACACACACACATATTAGTTATATATATACACACACACACACACACACACTCATACATACATACATACTTAATATATATATATATATATATATATATATATCTGTGTGTCCATATCTACAATTTGTTTTTCTTCTCCATGACTTCTAATGAATTTGGCTATTTATGTGTTTATGCTCCTTTTGGCATTTTGATATGCTTGAGAAACAGACCATGTTCTTCTCTTTTTGTTCTACTTGAGTGATTTTAAGTGAATTATAGAAACTTTCTGTATATTCCTCTTTATTCATGCATTTGTTTTTCTTTTATTCCCCTAATTGAATTATGTCTAACTACCTATTATGATACCTTATTTCCATACAAAAACTTTATTTTTTGTATTATCAAATATTTTGCTTTCTATTATAATTAAACTATTATAACTCAAATAATTAAAATCTTTACTATTTGAATATTCCTGTAATTTCAGTTTTATATGTGTTTTGCTTGGATTTTACCCAATGGTTATTTTCTTTTAGTTTGCAGAACTGTTTAATATGTTTGGAATTTTTAACTGTCAAATGTGATTACCTTTTCACTTACACTTCATTTATATTTGTAAAAATTACTGAATTTCCGCATATACTTTATTTTAAGAGCTTTATGTTTTAAGGTATATGAAAGCTTGAGAGTGCCCACACAATACTTGTATAATGTTATTTCCTTGATAACAGCTGCTAAAATGTAATTATGTGTTTTAAAATTTTGTATATTACCTATGTTTAGCTTGAAGATTTTGACTTTAGAACTCTGTAGTACAGTTGTTGTTTCTCTTTTTAGTGACAATTATGCTTTGTCTCTCAAGCACACTGCTAAACCACTGCTGACCTCAGAGTCAGGAAGCTAAGGACATTAGACATTACTAGTAAAGACAATAGAATTAATCAGATCCACTCCCTAAACTTTGTCATTATTCATAACTTTTTCACTTTAGATAGATGCTAAGAACAATTATTTTTAATACACAATCAAACTTTTAATTATATAGGTGTCTAAATAAAGATATCACAACAAATTAAAATCACTATTTCTATGATGTCTCCTACACGTGTAGATGTAATCATATCATCTTTACTCTTTTAGGATGTGTTTTTAACTTGTATACTTTAGTATGTAACACAATATGTCAATATAAAGTATAATTTCACTATTTATGTATTATTGTAACTTTTTTTTTGCTGAAACACACTTCATCCAGTAACTTTTATTAGATATTTATTATATCTTAAATTATTCTCTGAGATAAAGATGTAAATTATTGTCCATATACTTATTTATTACCTTAAGAGTAATTCTTGGATTCTGATTCCACAATCATTTTTGAGACTTTTGATATGCATTGTTAAATTTCTTCTACAAATAACTGTATTATAGTGGCAACCTGTGGTGGAAATAATTGCATGTTTTTGTCTACTTTATTTGGAACACCAGATTGGATATGTTAATAATAGCTTTTAAAAAGCACATGCTACTGAAAGATTTTGAATAGTAAATTCACATAAAATCAGAGTGACTTATAATCTCTTTCGTTTCTTACTCCCCAAGAACAAATATGAATTTTTTGATATTTTTAATTTAATCATATTTATATTGCTTGGCACAGTATATATGTTCAATATATTTTGAATGAATGAATAGTTAACTTCTGTGGTTCTAGATCTCAAATATTTTGTCTAAAAAGAAGTGACACCTTCCTTTCTAAAGAGAAACTGTGTTTCCTACCTGAAAGTTCAATCTTTTCTTGAGTTTAAAAAAATATATTTGAAAGACCCTCAATTTTTACACAGTTTCACAGTTGTACATGGGAAATGTAAGATGAAATAGACTTTTTGTCATACAGAAATAGCTCCTGATAATCCTTTTGACCTACCTAATGCCTGCTTCTGCCTTCCGGATCAGCTCACTAAGTTTTTCAAGCCAGCAGCCTGGTGCATCTCTCTGATATGAGACGTTTTGAAGAAATGCCTCTATTAACCACTGCAGGTGAAGCCTGCTCTCAGCTCTCATCAGTCTCTGACAGTGGGGCTCAAGACACGGTGCAATACTCCACTCATTCATTCAAGCCACACTGACTTACAAAACATAAAGCAGGTCACTCTTTCCCAAGTCACACATGGTGAAGGTTGTCTTATATCAAAAACTGCTAGTCTTACTTTTCAGTACCTCCAGTTCACAGATGGGCACACACTTTGCAGAAACTCTTTTTTTTTTTTTTCCTAATACATAGCCAACAGCTCTGTGAGCTATACCTGGCCATTCTGTGATGAAATAATCACTCTTCAGTGTTCATCTAACTGTAGTGAGGTGCTTAATGATTCCATCCTATCTCACCATTATGGCAAATTATGTCTCAGTCACTACATTGCCCCTTTGCTTTCATTCACCTTGATCATTGTGACCCAATTCATTCAAAGAATTTCTTATTCAATAACATTCAATTAAAAAGAGATGTAGCTGTGAAACTCTTGCCCTTCTAGGCAAATTTGGACTATTGCATTCCTGAAATAGCCAAGTTCTTTGGTGAGGAGTAACATGGAGGCATACATTTATGGATTTTTTTTCTGTGTTATCGGTGTGGCCTGATCTACATGCTCTTATTAAAATGAGTACATTCTTGGCTTGCAAAAGAGAATATCCACATGGTTATTTCCAGGCCAGAGGGAGACTTCCCCAAGATAAATTGATGTGTCATTTATGGATAGAAAATTTTAAAAAATGACTTTTAAATGATAAAATGTAGTATTAAAGTTTCTTCTCAACAAGATTTTTTTTTGTTTAGACAATGAATACATAGAATTGCATTTTCAAAAACAAAACAAAATGGAAAATAATAATAAGAAGAAAACTCTTATTGCTATTTGGCAAGGGAATTTGTGTATTTATTTGATCAGAAAAAAATTAATGATCTGAATGAGAGAAGCTCAGATAAACATACTAACTAGATTTTGACACTATTTATAGCTTTAGGTAACCAAGTACTTAGTGGGACCTTTTGTTGACCTGTGGCCATGTTTTCTTTATTCCTATTCTTTGTCCTTAATGGGAGATGAAAACATTTCATAGCCACCCTACAAATAAGGAACTCATGTATAAATGTCACTGGAAAGTTTATGTGTCTAGAAATTATATAGCTTACATCATCACATATGATGAAACAAGGCACTATTTGTTATAGAACTTTCTATGCTAACAGAGTATACATATCAAAAACAAATTTTGTGAAAGGTCATTTTCTGAGAAAAGTAAAGCATTAAAATACTTAAGTAAACAAAGTAGGCCTGTTTACAGATGTATTTGTACCTTATACTGAACTTTGGGATAACAGCTTGGTTATTATAAGTAACACTTTTACAGCCCGTTAAGTGGAATATTTTTCTTGCTTACATTTAAGTTAAAAAAAATGGATGGATTAAACTAAATTTATAACTTCTGCAGCTGAATGACCTAGTAAACAAGATCAGCAGTATAATATTCCTTATATATCTGAAAAAACAATAAAAAAAAGACTGTTATTTGAATACCAGGCAAGGATGGTAAATTGAAACTAGTACACTGCTTATGTTTGAGGACATATTCCTGGTATATTAAATTTTATTCAGATAGATATTGGAACTCAGTAAAGTACTCAGTAAAAATAATGTTAATTTGGGATTTGAGGAGCAATATTTTTTTTTTCTCCTTAGAAAATAGCATTTTATTCACACCTTTCAAATATGTACACCTTTTATTAATTGAATAATTCACTAGGAGAATAAATAAAATAAAATAACATGTTGATTTTTATATAGTGGTGAAAATTTGTAAAATATTTAAATGGTATTTTTCAAGGAAAAATTAAATATGAATAATTTCNATTCCTGGTATATTAAATTTTATTCAGATAGATATTGGAACTCAGTAAAGTACTCAGTAAAAATAATGTTAATTTGGGATTTGAGGAGCAATATTTTTTTTTTCTCCTTAGAAAATAGCATTTTATTCACACCTTTCAAATATGTACACCTTTTATTAATTGAATAATTCACTAGGAGAATAAATAAAATAAAATAACATGTTGATTTTTATATAGTGGTGAAAATTTGTAAAATATTTAAATGGTATTTTTCAAGGAAAAATTAAATATGAATAATTTCAAATTAACATATGAATGCAACAAATGCTTTTAGGGCTTTATTAATTGGCTTCCTTCTTTTATTTGCTTGACCTATTATTGCAATTTCCATAAAATGTATAAAGAATTTAACAGCGATTTGCTCTAGTATAATCAACTAAATGTCATAAGTTAATCATGGAAATCAAAAATCAAGTACTAAAAAAGAAAAGAATAACAAATATACTTTTCTGTGAAAATGTATAAGGTTTAATTATTCATTTTTGATGGATTAGCTACAATATATCAGTCATTTTTGATAGAATACCAGTGATAATAAGATTCACATTTAAACATCTTTAGTTGTGGTTATGGTGGCAAGATGACTGACTACGCAAAGCCAGGATGAACATCTGCCACTAAGGGACCAGGACATTGGGATGACAGGCCCACTTCTAAGAGATCTTCAGAGGGAAGGCATTGAGAGTGGATGCAGAGAAGGCACAGATGCTGGACTGAAGGGGGAGACCCCCCACAACCACCAAGGACACTTGAATTTGAAAGGAGAGATGCTCAGAGAACTGGTAAAGGCAGAATTCCAGCCAGTGCAGAGCCCAGAGGTTTTGATGTGGGAGTGTTTGTAGTGGAACACAGCCAGGGACTCCCATCATCATAGGGACGACTTGCTCTCATAGGAGACTAGCAGAAACTGTTGGACCTGAACTCTTCAGAGTGGGTTTGCCCATGAGACGAGGCCAGTCCAAACTGAGCACTTCTCAGTCTGCTCTATCCACAAGGTCGTCAAATAGGATAAAATAAAATTTTTAAAAAGCCCATCCAAAGGACAGCAACTTCAAAGACTGAAGGAACATCAACCCACAAAGATAAGAAAGAGCCAATGCAAAAACTCTGATAACTCAAGAAGTGAGAGTGCCTTATTTCTCTCACAAAACCATACTAGTTGTCCAGCAAGGGTTCTTAACAAGGTGACTGAAGAGGCAGGAATAGAATACAGAATATGGATATGAGAAAAAAGCATTGAGATTCAGGAGAACATTGAAACCCAATCCAAGGAAGGTAAGAATCACAATAAAATGATACAAGACCTAACAGACAACATAGCCAGTATAGAAAAAGAATGTGACTGGTCTGATAGACCTGAGTGAACAAAGATCACACTGCTAGCATTTATAATGCAACAGCAAATATTAGGAGCAGAATAGACCATCTTTTCTCAAGATGAGAAAAGAATCTCAGAGCTTGAAAACTGGCTTTCAGAAATAAAACAGACAAGAATAAAGAAAAAAGAATGAAAAAGAATGAATAAAACTGACAAGAAATATGGCATCATGTAAAGAGACAAAATCTACAACATATTGACATCTCTGAAAGAGATCAGGAGAATGAAAGCAAATTGCAAAACGTATTTCAGGATATTATTCATGAGAACTTCCTGAACCTAGCTAGAGATACCAACATCCAAATTCAGGAAATGCAGAGAGCCCTCACAGGATACTTCACAAAAAGGTCATCTCCAAGACACATAATCATCAGATTCTCCAAGGTCGAAATGAAAGAAACAATGGTAAAGGCAGCTAGAGAGAAAGGACAGGTCACCTACAAAAGGAAGTCCATCAGACTAACAATGAGCCTCTCAGAAGAAACCTTACAAGCCAGAAGAGATTGGGGGCCTATATTCAACATTCTTAAAGAAAAATATTTAAAATAATAATTTTATAACTGGCTAAACTGTACATCATAAGTGAAGGAGAAAAAAGTTCCCTTTCAGACAAGAAATGCAGAGGGAATTTGCTACCAGGAAACCCACCTTCCAAGAGTTCCTGAAAGAAACACTAACTATGGAAAGAAAAGCCCATTACTAGTCACTGCAAAAACACTCTTAAGCACAAAGATCAGTGACACTATAAAGCAACCACACAAAAGTCTGCATAATAGCCAGCTAACAACAAAATAATGGAATCAAATCCAAACATATTAATACTAACCTTGAATGTAAATGGTCTAAATGACCCACTTGAAAGCCACAGAGCGGCAACCTGGACAAAAAGCAAGAGCCAACAGTATGTTGTTTTCAAGAGACCCATCTTACAGGCAATAACACTTATAGGTTCAAAACAAAGGAATGGAGGAAAATCTGCCAAACAAATGGAAAACAGAAAAAAAGCAGGTGTCAGAATCTTAATTTCAGACAAAAAAGACTTTAAACCAACAAAGATCAAAAAAGTCAAAGAACGACATTAGATAATGGTATAAGGTTAAATTCAACAAGAAGACCTAACTACTCTACATATATATGTATCCAACACAGGAACACCAGACTCATAAAGCAAGTTCTTAGACACTTTCAAGGGGACTTAGACTCCCACACAATAATAGTGAGAGATTTTAATACCCCACTCTATGATATTAAGGATCTGAACTCAACACTGTTCCAAATGGACTTGATAGCCATCTACAGAACTCTTCAACTAAAACAACAGAATATACATTCTTCTTATGACCACATAGCACATACCCTAAAATTGTCCACACAATGGAACATAAAACAATCTTCAGCAAATGCAAAAGAACCAAAAATATAACAAACACTTTTTTGTACCACAGACCAATAAAAACAGAAAACAAGACCAAGAAAATTATTCAAAACTATAGAATTACATGAAAATCAACCAATCAGCTTTTTAATGACTTTTGGATAAATAATGAAAATAAAGCAGAAGCCAAGAAGGTCTTTGAAACTAATGAGAACACAAGTGACAACATGCCAGAATTTCTGGGAAACAACTAAGGCAGTATTAAGAAATAAATTTATACCACTAACTACCCACAATAAAAAGTTAGAAAGAATTCAAATTAACAACCGAACATCGCAAGTAGAACAACTAGAGAAGCAACAGCAAACTAACTCCAAAGCTAGCAGAAGACAAGAAATAGCAAAAATCAAGGCTAAGCTGAAGGAGATTGAGACAAGAAAAAAAAAAAAATTAAAAGATCAGCAAGTCCAGGAGTTGTTTTTTCAAAAAAATTTTAGTAAGACAAACTGCTAGCTAGATTAATACAGAAGAAAAAAGTTCCAAATAAACACAAATAGAAATGACAAAGGGAATGTTGCCATAGACCCTACAGAAATACAAAAGAAACCAGAGACTGACTACTAAGAACATGTCTATAAACAGAAACTAGAAAATACAGAATAAAGGATAAGTTCCTAGACACATACACCCTCCCAAGACTAAACCAGGAAGAATTTGAATCCCTGAAAATTAATAAATATAATAAAAATAAATAAAAATAATAAGCTCTGAAATAGAATCAGTAATAAATAGCCTACCAACAACAGCAACAACAACAAAGCCCTGGACCAGATGGATTCACAGCTGAATTCTACCAGATGTCCAACGAAGAGCTGGTACCATTCCTACTGAAACTACTCCAAATAATGGAGGAGGAGGCACTCCTCCACAACTCATTCAATGAGTCCAGGTTCATCCTGATGTCAAAAGCTTGCAGATACACACACACACACATACACACACACACACTTCAGACCAAAATTCTTGATGTACATTGATGCAAAAATCCTCAACAAATTACTAGCTAACTGAATTTAGCAGCACATCAAAAACTAATCCACCATGATCAAGTAGACTTTATCCCTGGATACAAGGTTGGTTCACCATATGCAAATCAATAAATATGATTAATCAAATAAACATAACTAAATTCAATAACCCACATGATTATCTCAACTGATGCATAAAAAGGCTTTTGATAAAATTTGACATCCCTTCATGTTAAAAACTGTCAATAAACTATGTATTGAAAGAACATACCTCAAAATAATAGGTACCAACTATGGCAAACCCAAAGCCAACATCAAACTACATTACCAAAAGCTGGAAACATTCCCATTGAAAACTGGCACAAGATAAAGATGCCCTTTCTCACCCCTCTTATTCAGCATAGTATTGAAAGTTCTGGCCAGAGCAATCAGGCCAGGAAAAGAAATAAAGGGCATGCCAATAGGAAGAAAGGAAGTCAAAATATTTCTATTTGTAGACAATATGATTCTATATCTAGGAAACCTCTTATTCTCAGCTTAAAACCCCTTAAACTGATAAATAACTTCAAGAAAGTGACAGGACACAAAATCACTGCACAAGAATCACAAGAATTTCTATACATCAACAACAAACAAGCCAAGAACCAACAAACAAGCCAAGAACCAAGAATATGATCCCATTCAGATCTGCCACACACACGAAATAAAATACCTAGGAATAGAACTACCAGGGAAGTGAAAAATCTCTAGAAGGAGAATTACAAAGCACTGTTCAAAAGAATCAGAGTTGACATAAATAAATGGAAAAAAATATTATTTTCATCGATAGGGAGAATCAATATCATTAAAATGGTCATACTCCCAAAGCAATATATAGATTCAATGTTATACCTATCAAATTACTAATGATATTCTCCAGAGAACTAGGAAAAAACTATTTTCAAATTTATATGGAAGAAAAAAGTAGCCTGCATAGTCAAGGTAATTCTAAGGAAAAGAACAAAGCTGGAAGCAGCACGTTACACGTTATGCAACTTCAAATTATACTATGGGGCTACAGTAACCAAAATAGCATGGTATTGGTACAAAAATAGACACACAGGCCAGTAGAACAGATTAGGGAGCCCAGAAACAAGGCATCACAGCTACAATCATCTGATCTTCCACAAAGTTGACAAAAATAAGCAATGGGGAAAGGACTCCTTATTCAATAAATGGTGCTGGGATAACTGGCTAACCATATGCACAAGATTTAAACTGAACCCCTTTTTACACCATATGCAAAAATCAATACAAGATGGATTAAAGACTTAAATATATGCAGGTGCAGTGGCTCACACCTGCAATCCCAGCACTTTGGGAGGCCAAGGAGGGTGGATCACGAGGTCAGGAAATCAAGACCATCCTGACTAACATGGTGAAACCCTGTCCCTACCAAAAATACAAAACATTGGCCAGGCGTGGTGGTGGGCACCTGTAATCCCAGCTACTTGGGAGGCTGAGGCAGGAGAATGGTGTGAACCCATGAGGTGGAGCTTGCAGTGAGCCGAGATCACGCCACTGCACTCCAGCCTGGCTACAGAGTGAGACTCCATCTCAAACAATACAAAAAGACTTAAATATAAAACTCAGAGCTACAACAACCATGGAAAATGACCTGGGCAATACCATCAGGGCGTAGGCACAGGCAAGATTTCATGATGAAGATACCAATAACAGTTGCAACAAAAGCAAAAATTGACCTATGGGTTCAAAGTAAACTAGAGAGCTTCTACACAGTAAAAGAAACAATCATCAGAGAGAACAACCTACAAATTTGGAGAAAATATTTGCAAACTATATAACTGGCAAAAGTATAATATCCAACACCTATAAGGAACTTGAATTTACAAGAAAAAAAAATCCCATTAAATAAGCAAAGAACGTGAACAGACACTTTTCAAAAGAAGACACGCAGGTGGCCAACAAGCATATAAATAAAAGCTAAGCTGGGTGCAGTGGGTCAAGCCTGTAATACCAGCACTTTGGAAGGCCGAGGTGGGTGGATCATTTGATATCAAGAATTCGAGACCAACCTGGCCAACATAGTGAAACCCCATCTCTAACAAAATTTAAAAAAACAAAAATGAGCTGGGTGTGATGGTGCAAACCTGTAATCCCAGCTACTCAGGAGATTGAAGCAGGAGAATGACTTGAACCTGTGAGCAGAAGATTGCAGTGAGCCATGATGGCACCTTTGCACTCCACCCTGGGCAACAAGAGGCAAAACTCCATCTAAAAAAAAAAAAAAAACCTCAACATCATTGATTATTAGATAAATGCAAATAAAGCCACTATTATATACCATCTCACACCAGTCAAAATGTCTGTCACTAAAAAGAAAAATAACAGAAGCTGGCAACATTGTGGAGGAAAGAGAACGCTTACACATTGTTTGTGGGAGTGAAATTAGTTCAGCCATTGTGAAAAGTAGTGTAGTTATTCCTCAGAAGCTAAAAGCAAAACTACTATTAAACCCAGAAATTCCATGACTGGTAAATACCCAAAGGAATAGAAATTGTTCTGTCACAAAGACACATGCATGCACTCATATATTCACTGTAGCACTATTCATAATAGCAAAGCATGGAATCAACCTGAATATCCATTAATGGTTGAATATATAAAGAAAATGTGCCATGTATATGCCATGGGATACTATGCAGCCATACAAAAAAAAATGAGATCATGACTTTTGCAGAAATATGAATGGAGCTGGAAGCCATTATCCTCAGCAAACTAATGCAGGAATAGAAAACCAACTGCCACATGTTCTCACTCATAAGTGGGAGCTAAATGATGAGAACATATATTAGTCTATTTTCATGCTCCTGATACAGACAGACCTGAGACTGGGCAATTTAGAAAAGAAAGAGGTTTAATGGAGTTACAGTTCCACATGGAGGCCTTGCAATCATGGTGGAAGGCAAGGAGGAGCAAGTCACATCTTACGTGAAGGGCAGTAGGCAAAAAGAGAGCTTGTGTGGGGGAAACTCTTATTTTTAAAACTATCAGATCTTGTGAGACTCATTCACTATCACCAGAATAGCACAGAAAAGACCCACCTCCATAATTCAATCACCTCCCACCAGGTTCCTCCCACAACACATAGGAATTGTGGGAGTTACAATTCAAGATGAGATTTGCATGGGTCCACAGCCAAACCATATGATTTCAGGCCTGGCCCCTCCAAAATCTCATGTCCTCATATTTCAAAACCAATCATGCTTTTCCAACAGTCCCCCAAATTCTTAACTAATTTTAGCATTAACTGAAAAGTCCATAGTCCAACGTCTCATCTGAGACAAGGCAAGTCTCTTCCGCCTATGAGCCTGCAAAATCAAAAGCAGGTTAGTTACTTCCTAGACACAATTGTGAGTACAGGCATTGGGTAAATACAGCCATTCTGAATGGGAGAAATTGGCCAAAGCAAAGGGGCTACAAGCCCCATTCAAGTCCAAAATCCAGCAGGCCAGTCAAATCTTAAAGCTGCAAAATAATCTTCTTTGACTCCATTTCTCACATCCAAGTCATTCTGACGCAAGAGGTGGGTTCCCATGGTCTTGGATAGTTCCAGCCTTGTAGCTCTGCAGGGTACAGCCTCGCTCACAGCTGCTTTCACAGGCTGGCTTTGAGTGTCTGTGGCTTTTCCAGGTGAATGGTGCAAGCTGTCAGTGGATCTACCAGTCTGTGGTCTGGAGGATGGTCACTTTCTTCTCATAGCTCCACTAGGCAGTGCCACAGTAGGGACTCTGTGTGGGGGCTTTGACCCCACATTTCCCTTCTGTGCTGCTCTAGCAGAGGTTCTGCATTAGGCTCTGCCCCTGTAACAAACTTTTGCCTGGGCATCAAGGCATTTCTGTAAATCTTCTGAAACCTGGGTGGAGGTTCCCAAACCCTGATTCTTGACTTCTGTGCACTCACAGGCTCAACACCACACAGAAGCTGCCAAGGCTTTGGGCTTGCACCCTCTGAAGCCATGGCCTAAGCTCTACATTGGCCACTTTCAGCCACAGCAGGAGTGGCTAGGACTCAGGGCACCAAGACTCTAGGCTGCACACAGCACAGGGACCCTTCACTCAGTCAACAAAACCATTTTTTTCCTCCTAGTCCTCCGGGCCTGTGATGGGAGGGGCTGCTGTGAAAACCTCTGACGTTCCCTGGAGACATTTTCCCCATTGTCTTAGGAATTAACATTTGACTTCTCATTATTTATGCAAATTTCTGCAGCTGGCTTGAATTTCTCCTCAGAAAATGGAATATTATTTTCTATAAAATTGGCAGGCTGCAAATTTTCCAAACTTTTGTTCTCTGCTTCTCTTATAAAACTGAATACCTTTAACAACAGCCAAGTCACCTCTGGATGAAATAATCTGTACAGCAGACCCCCATGACAGAGCTTTCCTATATAACAAACCTGCACATGTAGTCCCAAACTAAAATAAAAGTTTAAATAAAAATAAATAAAAATAAAAATTTTAGTTTTAATTCATTTTCTGCCTATGAGTAACACTCTCGTTATATGTGGTTTTTCAACCATGGGATATTACTAAAAGAATAATTTTGATTTTTCATATTTCTTTGGGAAATAGCATCTCAGATAATTGTTGATTGTTTTCTTATAGGTAAATACATATTCACTAAAGGATCATAAATGCATGAAATACATACCTCCAAATAAGGAGAATAAACTTGAGTTTGATTCAGTTATTTATAATAATACAGAAAACAGAAAATAGGCTCTCATTGGATAATGGCTCATACTCATATTTGAATAAAAATACTTTATTTAATATTTTAATGAATCAATAAATTTTATCTATTTTTTACTGTTTTTTAAATGTTTCCATTTGGACATTTTTTTTCTTTCATTTTCAATTATATAAATCAGAAATTGTCTAAAAGAAACAAAATTATTAAGCATTTTTTTTAGTTATTCCCTAGTTAGTGTATATTTAATTACTCATAAAAGCCATTTTACACCTCCCTATATATTGCCTGCATGTTCTTATATGTGGATATCATCACTTTCCATCTCTTCTTACTTATAAATTCACCTTTCTTAAGTCACAGAGAGAAGACTCTGTTGCTTACTTTCATGGTAAACCTCATCAAATGTGATCATGATTCTTATCATTTTCTATCTTTTACACTCAAGTTCATTAGTTACTACATATATGCATTAATTGCTACAAGATCAATCTAGACATATTTATGAACTAACAATGTGTGTTTTACACTTGTCAACTTTTCTATAAATATATATATATAGCCAAAATCTCCATTTCATATATTCAGCTGAAAGGCAAGTTGGTAAGATTTACTTTGAATTAAAATGTTCTAGCTGGCATTTATTTAAAAAAAGTGTGACCATCTTGGTTTATGTTATGTCTATCCCCACAGCCAGATCTCCAGTATTTTGAAGTAGTAAAGTATAAGGCATCAACTTCTCAGCATGCATTGCTACTAAAGTTTTACTTTTTTGTCAGCAAATCTTACTATAGATACTACTTCGACTACATTATATTATTTTCAGTACCTCCCACTCCACTGCCAATCCCTTAATTGCTTCATTATCCAATTAAAGTAACCAGCACTCTTTAGAGAGGAGTAGAAAGTGGTCTTGATATAGAGAAAGCCAGTAAGTGTGTAATATTTAACTGATTTTGGAAAGAAACATTCGTTTTAAATGCTTGGACCAATGTAAAATTGTGCAGAGACCAATCTAAGGAGGACTATCATATATAATATTTTTCAAGTTGTGATAATATAAACTTATAAACACATACATGTACATAACCATATGCAGTTGATTCAATGAATCAGTGTGTAGTTCATGAAAATAAATAAAAATATAAAGTGTATTAATTTTTTTGTGATGCACACTACTCTAACATCCAAATCTTTATCATAAATATTGCATATGAATCAGTTTAAATTATGTATCTCCTATGTTCAAGATTTGATTGATCGCTAGTTTACTAGCCCGCTGTTGTAAATTTTAAATGACAAAGGAAAATATTTAAATCAGAGCAGTAATTATATTCGGGGAATATTGTTTTGCATAAGATAATGTAAACACATGACATGACAAAACAGCTTAGTAAGACAGTATAAAACGTTGCAAAACAAAACAATTTGTAAGGCTAATTTTAAATTATTTTTGAAAGTGATCTGGAATCATGAACCTATATGCATTTATCTTTGATAATATGTAGAGATAGATATCTCTATTTGTGTTAGCAGAAACAGATGGATAGAGAGTAAATTGTGTAGAGTCCAGATAGTTCTAGAAACAGCAGGATCTGTACTAAAATAGGAATTCATACCAGTAAGTCACACTCCAAATTCAGACTAAATGGAAAGTTCAAGATTGTTGCATGGTGAACACTCTTAGGAAAATTTTATTTGGATTGCATTTCTCATTTTGGAGGTAATACATGTAGGGGACAAGCAGAAGGTTAGAGCAGAAGAGAGGAGATACCTGAACTTGTATGTCTATGTCCAAGAATGGATTTCCTGGATGCTTTCAAATCTTGCCAGGCTTGGACTTTCAAATAACAATCAAGTGAAAGTAATATCCCTTGGGCTTTTTCAAACAGGGAACAAAAATATCTGAGATAACTGGAAAACAATACTGCTGATAGAATTTGATATTTTGCTATAAATTTGAAGCTGCCTAAAGTCATAAAACTAGGTTTCCAACTAACACCAGTGGCAATTTGGAGAAGAATTGTATTTTCTTTGCTATCATTTTCTTTTTAATATACTTTGGTCAAGATTTCATCTTACGCTTCCACTAATTGTTTCTTGGAAGAACTCCTCAATTATTCCTAATTATAGAAACATTGAGCTAATTTCATTTCCCAACTAATATTTCCATTATGAACTTCCTCTTATTATTGCCTCTGTCTTGGCTTTTGATCATTCTCAGTAGGTCCCCATCTGCCCTCCCTTAAATACTGATGCTTCTCTTGTCTCATGTTATGTATTCACGTAAAGTTTCATCACAATACTGCATCCTTATATTTTGTGAACCCCAGTAAAATGGATCCAACATAAATGACTCCTGGATATCAGCAAGTCATTATATTACGCACTCTACTCACTAGCAGTAACACAGAGCACCTTTCACTTCTATTTCATCTGAAAGTCTGGCATTTTCATATCATCAGTCAAAGAAGGTAAAATCCAGGAGTCGTCTTAGACAGGCCTCATTCTCATTCCACCTACGTTAACTTTGACACTTATTTCTTTACATGTACTTTTGTAACATTTTTCAACACTCATTTCTGACTTCTATTTTTATCCGCTCATGAAATATTATAATAGATTCCTAAATTTCCCCCTGCCTAAAATTCTATATCTAAACAAACGAATTCTCAGCACTTTAGTTATACATAGTTTCTAAATTTTCTGCCCATCTACCAGCATTGGACACATACACTCTGCCTTTTCACCTGTTATTGTAGATAAGAACAGCCTTCCAATTCTGTGTGAGATATCATTCACTGTTGCCTATTCCAGAATGTAATTCCAAGTATTCTCTCTGCAGTCTTATAGTTTTTACTCTCTACTGCATTAACTTTATCTGCATGACAACATACTGTTACCTTTATCTTATCCTAAAACCCTCCCTTGACTTGACCTTTCTCTAAAACTTAGTGCTCTGTTATATCCCTCTGATCCCCTTTACAGAAAATTTCCTTGGTATCGCCTTGGTATCTGTGACTTCTATTCCTCCTTTCTTAATCTCTCTTGAACCTCTGGAATAAGTAGACGTATGCTCCAGAGAATAACACGTTCACTCCCTCACTCCCAATGCCCTTTTCCAACTTTACTCTTTCCCACATACCATGTTCCACTTAATAGCAAAAAAAATTATTGATAATTTTTAGTTTTTATTTCTCTATCTTCAGGACATAAGTTCTATTTGCCCAGGTTTTGTCTATAGTATTTACTGACTTTTCTAATCTCCTGTGATAAATTCTGGAACACAGAATAGGTTCAGTAAATGTTTACAAAATGAATTTATATATATATATATATATTTGTGACCATAAAACTGCCATATTTGAAATTCATCTATGGATTTTCTTAGGTACACAGAAGTACCTACTTCTTTCTATGGCTACAAGTTTTTTTTACATGGAATCCTAGAAATTTTCTCTCAGCCTATTCGTCTTCACTTGTTTTCAAATTCCTCAGATTCATTCTTTACACTGCTGTCGTTTCAAAACACTAATAATTTCCTTACTGTGTCATATTTTTTTCATTCACCAATGACCTTATTCAGAAAAATCCTTATGCTAGTAATTTTTCTTCCATAGCTAGCCCTTACTCTTATTAGTCTTAGCATACATATTTATCTTACATGCTTCATCTCTGAATACTTGCCTGGCCTACCAAATGCATCTGATTTTGTCCTCCATTGGATATTCATTATGTTCCATTTAGTTATCTAAAGCATTATTACTATACCTAAATAAGTATACTTGGTCATCAGAAATAAACATTGTATATCTTTGTGTCCAATATAAGACACAGTATATTAAATTTATTCAATTCCCGACAATTAGATTTGAATATATTGAATATGTTAGGGCTACATCTATATGTCTACAATTAGATTTGCATAACTATTTATACGTGTGTCAGCCACGAATATGTGCTTGTAAGTTCTCTGACTATGGAGAGTACTGTCAATTGACTGATGGCTCTAGCTGCTGCACTTTGCAATTTATCACTGTGTTCACACTAACGCCCCACTTCACACAAGACTTCATCCAAAAACTGAGCATGGCAGAGATATTAAGTTCATTTTGTTCCTGGGAGACATGAGACTAAACTGAGAGGTAACTTTGGATTAAAAATGGCCTTCCTGGACTCTTAGACCTTCTTTGCACTGTAAGATCTCACTCAATCTTCCTTTTTTATCACTCTCCTTCATCTGAGATCTGATCTATATCATAGTCTGGTAGCTCTCCCAGTCTTTCTTGGCTCTTTCCCCATTTTCCTCCCTTAATCAATCACATAGACAACTAATTCAGTCTAGGAATCTACTTCTTAGAGGATTGAGACTAACACAAGTGACATCTGAAATGTTTCAAGAATACAGGTGATAAGATGTGGAATTAGGGACTGGCTCAGGCATCATGCATTACAGGTAGGATACAGTTGCTAGGTTAGGTGCAGATTATTCTGGCACAAGATAGTGTCTCAACTGCTAAATATTCCACAGGCAATTACTTTGGTAAAGTTCCAGTGGAGGGGACTTCTGTAGCGTATGTGACATCCAAAAAATATTTGCAGTAGAAGGAGCAGTGCCTATAAAGACCAAAGAACTGGCTTTGTTCTTTGCTTACTGCTTACTTACTTACTTGCTTACTGCTAAGTTATATTGATGTTATCAGAAGGTTATTAGGACTCTGTGGACCATACACCAAGAATTATAACAAACAGCCAGCATCTATGTACTGGAGTCAGGAGAACATTCTTAGGATTGGATCTTGAGACTTTTTTTATCAAGGGGACAAAAATATAAGACTAAGTAAGGAAATACTGATTGAATCGGGGATCCTTTTCCAGGGCATAGAACTTAATATACTAAGAGCAAATTCAAACGATTGAAAAAAAAAAAAAAATTGTTACTGCCTTGGAACCTGGGAAAAGCAATGGTTAGCAATAAGTGAGGATAAATTATCCAAGCTGCCCTAGGAGATGGCAGAAGAAGGAAGAACGAGGTTAAGGGATGTAGGTATTCTGGTTTGAATATATTATATAAGGTCAGAACACCCATCAGAGATTTATGTTCCGTGGGAAAGATCAAAAGGCTCATCATTCATGAAGACCATGAGGTGAGAGAGAACTAACATCATGAAGTTTTTCTCTGCAGACCAGGGCTGACATAGGAGGGGCAGCCACAAACCTGGATGATGGGATCCCAATGTGATAGAGTTCAAGAGTCAACACTTAACTGTCAGGAGGCTCCAACTACTGTTAGACTGGCAAGGTCAAAGGGGAAGACGACAGGCTTAACTGACAAAGATTTGTGAAGATGGTTAATAGTGTACGGCCTTGCTAGGGGCAAAGTAGAGGAGCAGCCCACACACATGCTGCTTAATTTGTCACCAAGTGACTTGTTGGTCTCTGTGAGCAATAGCGCATACCTTACCCAGAGCTCAACATCAATCTGTCATGACAGGTTGAATTCTCACAGGCACAGTAGCTAGACCAGCCTTGATACATGGGACTTCTTATCATGGGACCACATTAAACTTGGTCATCTTGGCTGCTTAGTTCATATGTTCATAGTGCCACTTCCCTGACAGAAGTAATAGAGGTGGATTTAAAATTTATGAATTTATATTGATATTTAAAATTCATGTTTATTATTTTAAATGCTTATATAATTTTCTTGATTTTGAGTTTACATTTCCTTATTCTTTTATACTGAAAAATCTAACTTTAGTATAATTAGCTATTTGTTATATTTACATCTATCTATATTCAACATACATGTCTAATTTCAAAGTAATAATAACAGTGTTACTTTCAAAAATATGATAACAGAACAAATTCTGAGATGTATTTGCATTTTGTTTGACTATAAAACATATTCAGCTAATAATAAACTATAAGAATACAGTAGTCTAAAGACATACGAAATAATTTTTATCCAGTGCGGTTATATAAACAACTTGATATATAGTTATATTCATTTGTTTTGATGGCCTTTCAATTTTTACGAAATGTCTTTTTTCTTGTTGTTTTAATCCTCAATAGCTTCATATGCTATATTGTCACTACGATGTTTTAGCTGAAATTTCTTACATCTATTGACTTAATGAACTGTTTTCTAGAATTATTTACATACAATTTGAAAACATACGTTGGTCATATGTGTTCCTGTTTATTTTTCATAGGTTCATATGTGAATAACTTTAACAATTATTAAAAACTTTGGGAATACATAACTGTGTAACA
The DNA here is from genome assembly GCF_001698545.2 of Rhinopithecus bieti. Lineage (NCBI taxonomy): Eukaryota > Metazoa > Chordata > Mammalia > Primates > Cercopithecidae > Rhinopithecus > Rhinopithecus bieti. Next base: position 31,791 of record NW_016813580.1, on the reverse strand, counting down.
ACCATGCAGGCTAAGAAATATTAGAACTGTCCCTTCATGCTCCTCCCAAACACTTGTCCTTCCTTCCCAAAGTGATCACTAATTTTACTACTTCTAATATCATAAATCCATAATTATTTTTGATTATTTTTGGCATTCATAAAATAAGATTTCTGGACACGTAGTAGTACCCATTATACTGGTATAAGAAGATATTTATTTTTTATTTACTTTTCTGTGTAGTAATGTATTTTATACACACATAATTATTCTTCCATTCATTCTGTTGTTGAAGGGTTGTATTCAGTGTTTGGATATGAATGTGTTTCAGATGTCTTTTGCTATATATATGCATGCATATCTTCTAATTTAGCAGATAACTATTAATGTATTTTCCAATAGTCTATACTAACTTACACTATTCTGGAAAAAAATATATGGTAATTCTCTTTTCTTTCCTTTCTTGCAAACTCTTGGTATTGTGAGTCTTCTTCCATTGTTAATCTTTCTTTTTGATTTATAGTGTTATGTCATTGAGATTTTAATAGAAATTTCCCTGGTGATTAACATAATGGAGAAAGTTTTCATAGGTTTACTAGCAACTTGTTTATCTTCTCTTTTGAGGTAACTCTTTAAGCCTTTTCTCTATTGAGTTTTCTATCCTTCTGTAATTAATTTATAGATATTCTCTGCACCTTCTCAATATGAGACATTTATGGCCTATATGTGCTACAAATAGCTTCTGTTACATGTTACTGGCAGAACACAACAAAATGGAAATCCAGAAACAGATTTCCACAGAGCTGGTCATTTGATTTATGACAAAGAACAATGGAAAAGGTTTGACTTTTCAATAATGGTGCTGAGTCTTTTGGATTCTATAAGAAAATAAAACAAACGAAAAGAAACTTGACCCTTATACATGCCAAAATAAAATCAATCTAGGTAAAATGGTAAAATAATAACACCTCTGAAAGATAACATTGGGGAATATCTGCTGACTTTGGAGTAAGGATTGGTTACTTAAACAATAGTATGAAGTAGAAAATTGATATGCATGGCTACATTAAAATAAATAAAGCTTCTCACATTTAAATGCAAATGGAAAACCACAACAGAGCAAGAGTAGCAATACTTGTATCAGATAATAGAATACAAATCAAGGACTGTATAAAGAAATAAAGAAGGCCACTATATAATGATAAATGGATCCATTTAGTAAACAGATATTACAATTTTAAAAACCTATGCACCCAACAGCAGAACTCCTAAGTATATAAAGCAAATATTAACAGCTCTGAAGGGAGAGATACACTGTAATACAGTAAAAGTAGAGAACATTAACACCCCACTCTCAGTGATGACAGATCATAGAGATAGAAAATCTATAAGGAAACCTCAGTTAAACTACACACTAGACAAAAGAGGCCTCACTGAGACTTACAGAACATTTCACCCAACTGCTGCAGAATACATATTCCTTTCACCTGCATATAAAACATTTCCAAAATGGACCATATCTTAGGCTACAAAACAAATCTGAAAAAATTCAGACGCAGTAGAAATTACATCAAGTATTTTTTTCTGATCACAATGGAATAAAACTAGAAATCAATAACAAGAGGAACCTCAGAAACTTCACAAACACTTGGAAATTAAACAACATGTTTCTAAATGACCATAGGTCAATGAAGAAACTAAGCAGAATATTTAAAGAATTTGTTAAAGCAAATAAAAATTAAAATACAACATGCCAAAATCTATGGGATACATAAAAAAAAAAAAAGAAACAGTACTTACAACAAAGTTTGTAGCAACAAATTCTCATGTTTAAAAAGTAGTACTTCAAAAAACCTCAAGGAACTAGAAAAGCAAGAACAAATCAATCGTTACATTAGTAAAATAAAAGAAATAATAAGGATCAGAGCATAAATAAGCAGTTGAGACATTAAAAAACAATATAGAAAATGAATGAATTAAAAATTTGTTCTTGAAAAGATAAATAAAATTTACAAACCTTTGGCTAGATGAAGAAAATAGAAGAAGCCCAAATAAATAATATCAGAAACAAAAAAGGAGACATAACAAATGAAAATAAAAAATATAAAGAATCATTATATCCTATATGAACAACTTACACCAACAAATTGAAACACCCATAAAAAATTAATAAATTCCTGAACACATGCAACCTACAAATATTGAATCTTGAAGAAATAGAAAACCGAATTATACCAATAACTAGTAATGAGATTGAAGCCATAAAAAAAGGTCATAACATGATATCTTTACTGCTGAATTCTGCTAAACATTCAAAGGAGAACTAATACCAATTCTACTAAAACTGTTCAAAAAAATTGAAGAGAAGAAAATATTTCCAAATTCATTCTATGAGGCCAGCATTATCCTGATACAAAAATCTTGTATTTTGCACAGACATGGGTGGAACTGGAGACCATTATCTTCAGTAAAATAACCCAGAAACGGAAACTCAAATGTTTTCACATATAATCAGGAGATAAATAATGTGTTCACATGGACATAGAATGTGGAATAATAGACATTGGAAAGAGAAGGGCAAGAAGTTGTAAGGGGGATGAAAAATGAAATATTGCCTAATGGATACAATGTACATTATTCAGGTGATCCTGACACTAAAAGCCCAGATTTCAATCATTATGCAATATATTCATGTAACAACACTGCACTTGCATCCTTTAAATTTATACAAGTAATAACTTTAAAAAACAGGAAAAAAATGCTGGGTGCAGTCGTTCATACCTGTAATCCCAGCACTTTGGGATGCCAAGGTGGACAGATCACCTGAGGTCAGGAGTCTGAGACCAGCCTGGCCAACATGATGAAACCTCGTCTCTACTAAAAATACAAAAAATAACTGGGCGTGGTGGAATGTGCCTGTAATCCCAGCTACTAGGGAGGCCGCGGCAGGAGAATCTCATGAACCTAGGAGATGGAGGTTGCAGTGAGCCAAGATCACATCACTGCACTCCAGCCTGGGCAACAGAGCAAGAATCCATCTCAAAAAACAAACAAACAAACAAAAACAGAAAAAAACAAATAAAACTAATATCTAGATGAACACAGAGATAGTCTTAACAAAACAGTAGTAAATGAAATTCAATAACATATTAAAAAGACCATTCACCCTGTTCAAGTGGGATTTATTCAAGAATGCAAGGATGGTTTAATATATGAAAATTAATTTACATAATACATCATATTAGCAGAATCAAAAACAAAACAGGAATTTTTAAATATATGTTTAAACGTTATTTAGTAAAATTCAATATTCCATTATGATAATATCCCTCATCAAACTAGGTATAAAAGGAACACACCTCAAAATAATAAAAACCATACATGAAATGCCCACAATGATATAATAATGAATGATGAGAAATTAAAGGTCATTTTTCTAAGGACTGGAATAAAACTGGATGCTCACTTTCACCATCTTTTTTATTAGATTGATGCAAAACTAATTGCGGTTTTTGCCATTACTTTTAAATGTTGTAGTGGAAGTCCTGACCAGAGTAAATAGACAAGGTAAAGAAATAAAGGACATTCAAAAAGGAAAGAAAGAAGCCCATTTTCCTTGTTTGCAGGTAGCATAATCCTATACTTAGAAAATCAAAAAAACTCCATCAAGAAACTGTTAGAATTGATGAATGAATTCAGTAAAGTGGTAGGATACAAAATCAACAAGGAAAATCGGTAGTATTTATATACAGCAACAACAAATGATCTGAGAAAGAAATCAAGAATGCAATCTCATTTACTGTAGCTGCAAATCATATAAATACCTAAGAATCTATTTGACCAAATAAGTAAAAGATCTATACAAGGAAAACTATTTAACACTGAGGAAAAAAAAGGACACAAAAAATGTAAAGATATTTTATGCTAACAGATTGGATGAATGAACATTGCTGAAGTGACCATACTAACATTGCTAAAATGACCATACTACCCAAAGCAATTTACAGATTCAAAGTAGTCCCTATCAGAATACTAACATCTTTCTGCATGAGAATAGAAAAAAAGTCCTAAACTTTTTATAATCACAAAAGATGCTGAGTAGCCAAAGTAATTCTGAGCAAAATAGAATAAACCTGGAGGCATCACATTACCTAACTTAAAATTTACTACAAAATTATAATAACCAAATCAGCATGGTACTGTCATCAAACAGACACACAGACCAATGAAAGAGAATGGAGAAGCCAGATATATAGTCATGCTTTTAAAACAAATAATCTTCACAAAAGGCACCATGAACATACAATGAGAAAATGATGATCTCTTTAATAAATGGTGCTGGGAAAACTGGTTATCTATATGCAGAAGAATAAAACTAGACCCTTATCTCTCACTATACACAAAAATCAAATCAAAGTGAATTAAATACTTACATCTAAGACCTGAAACTATAAAACTCTTAGAAGAAAACGCTGGGAAAACACTTCAGGACATATGTCTGTTCAAAATTTTTTTTATCTAAGACCTCAAAAGCACAGGCAACCAAATAAAAAACAGAAAAGTGAGATTACATCAAGCTAAAAGCTCTTGTATAGCGAAGGAAACAACACAGTGAAGAAAGAACTCACAAAATGGGAAAAAATATTTGCCAACTACTCTTATTAAAAGAGTAAAAAGCAATATGTTGGCAAGATTCAAATCCCAATAAATACATTTCACTTCTACTGGTATGCTTTACTTTTTCAAAATATGCTTTCTTGTTTAATTTTTTTTATTTGTTTCCATTTCATATTATATAAAATAAACCTTTTGTCATCTCTTGACATTTACCTATTATTTTACATTCTTGGAAGTAATAATTCTTCATTATTTTTCTGAAGACTCTTAAAGTGGTTCAATAGCCTGTGATGATGGTTATAATTTCTTTTCATAACACTTCTTAAACAGTAAATCATTTTCTATCTTTACTTAGATTGTGTAAAATTCCATTTAAAAGTGTTAGTTTCCTCTAAACTGCTAAGATCTCCACATTCTTCTGGTCCTAAACTTTTAAGCTGATTTCTTTCAATTGGATTCTGATTTGGAAAACTGCATTTCAAGTCTATGCAATTGTGGTATATAGCTTGGGGTTCTCTTCCCTTATGGTAGAATACCCCAACCAAAGTGAAGTGCCACTGTAGGCCATATATTAGCTGGCTAGGTCTACCATAACCAAATACCAAAGACTGGGTGACTTACACAACAAAAATTTATTTTATCACACTTCTGGATGAGCAGAATTGGTTTCTTCTAAGGCCTCTATCTTTGGCTTGTAGATGGTCATTTTTACATTTATATGGTATATTTCTTCTGTATGTGTCTATATATAAATTTCCTCTTATAACGACACCAGCGATATTTAATTAGGGCACATCCTAATGATCTAATTTTGACTTAATTACCCCTTTAAAGACTCTATCTCCCAATATAGTTATTTGAAATATTAGAAGGTTGAGACTTCAGCATACTGATTTTTTTAATGAAATAACTCAGCCCATAATAGGTGGACTGTCTTATTAATTTAAAAGTCACTTTATTAAAATGTTAAGGGATTTATTACTACCTCGAATGTCTCAGTTTGCTAGATAACTGCTCTGAATTTAAGATACATTTTCAATTATGTTTGTCGGATTTTTCACCATTATTTTTCTGGAGGTTTCATACATTGTCAATCAATTTTGTATTTTTTCATGATATGATATGTATATCTGCTCAGTGGAATATGTTGATATAGCCAATGGTGAGTATATGACCCTTGTAAATCATTTATCCACATTGATTTAAATAATATATCACCATTGTTTGTAATATATTAAATTACAAAGTCAAGTTTCAAAATAATATTTAATAAAATATCTGTCTATAGCTGCCTGTCTGTCATCTACCTACATGTAGAGGTTTTGAAATAAACAATACAAATAATTATACTCAATAAATTAATTGTGGTTAAATTTGGATGCTGAAATCTGGTGGGATATTAAATTTTGTCTTTTCTGAATGACTCCAGTAAGCCTATTTGAACTGTCCACAATGAACATTTGTAGGCAGCTTTTATTTACCATAGACTTTTGTTTCTAAAATAAATTTAAATACTTTTTTCAGACTACGTAACAAGATACAAAAGTGCCTATAAACCCAGTAATTCTATCACTGATCATCTATAATGCACGAAATCAAAAGTATTGAAAGAAAATTGCATAAACAAAGAAATTCATTCCAGCTCCAAAATATTTGAAAAATCAAATACCTGACAAAATGGATTACCTACAAATAGTTTATATATCTTTTGTTTAAGTTCCATATGATTATTAAAATATGGATTATGTGGAATTTATAGTAGTATTGGTATAATGTTATGTAAAAACAATTAGGACATATAATATCTATGGAGAAATGTGTGTCTGTGTTACATGATCTCCATGACACTGTACAAATAACACCACATTGTACATTACATGATGGGTGTGCACAAAAATGTACATGTTAATATATGAAAACATAATACATTATTTCCAGTAATGATCTAATTATGTATGTCTCGTCTAACTTTCTGATGATTTTCTAAGGTTTTTGATAACTTTCAGTAGAAGAGCTGGAATGCTATTTGATGTGACTGTTTGTTCTTTTAAAATAAACTAGATCAAACATGTATTTTATAAACAAAGTAAAATAGTTTATCGTATGTATCCAACAGGTAAATTACAAATAGGTACATAGTTTCAGCAGCATGTGTTTATAAAATTCTATTGAAATTCTGATGTTTTAAACAAAATATAGCACCATTTACTTTAGTAGGACTAACTAATCTGTAAAAGTAGAATTAACCAGGCAAGGTAGATGTGTATAAAACATTTGACCTCTCTAAACACAATAGTTAACAATTCCAATAAATTTTTCTCTATTGACAAAATGACTAGTTTTACCTTTGCTGTTCGATGTTATCTGCAAAGCAGTGATTAGGACATCAGAATAACCACTGATGGAATATGAGTTTTATGCATTCTATTTTAACAGTCCGTTGGGCAAAATAAATTTGAGTAGAATGTGCATTGAAATAGAAAGACTTTCTGATGGAGAAAAGTAAAAAACTGTGATGATGCTGGTTGAACTTTATCCCTCTCTAAAAGTAGTGGTTTCTCTACTTAGTGATGTAAAATCTTCTGCATCATTCAGTAGAGAAGCCACTTCCAGAGTATATTTAATGATATTCTAAAATAAACTCTTCTAGGAATCCAAATGCCGCCGACAGCAAGAAGTAACTGAACACATTATCAGTTAAGGTTCAATTTTAAATCTTCATAGAACATACAAAACACTCTTTTAAAAAAATTCTTTATACACTGCTGACATTCATCTAGTAGGCAAGACTTTAGCCATATTTATTTTTAAATTATTGAAATGCTTTCTTCCTTTTGGTCAATACGCTGCCTCAGTTCCTAAACCCATACATCCTGCCTCTGCCATCATTATAAAGTCCTAGATCCCCACCCCTGACCTCTGATGTCTTTAGTACCACTCACAACCAAATTGTTAATTCAACAACTAAATTGTTAAGCTGGGCACAGTAAGGTCCTCCTCACCCATATTCCCACACCGTGATGGATGTCTATCCTTATTTAATAATGACTGTGTGGTATTGCTTATTGAACGATTTGAATGTCAATCCTTCTTATATGTGGTTATGTAATACCTTAAAATATGTTATACATACTTCAGGGGTCCTTGATATTGTTTCCTTTCAAATTTACTTATTTTTAAAATTTACATGGTGACGCTGTATATCTTCAAGTTTTATCTGCTACAAGAGGTTTTTATTCTTGACCCTTGCCCACTATGAATTTCTCTTCTTTGAATGCTTAGAGTGAAGCCCTGTGCAGCCCGAGTCTCATTTAAATGTCTGCAATGAACATCTAGCAATCTCTAGTCTGCCATAACTTGCTTGGAGCAAAAGGATTCAGCCTGGAAGGATGTCAATCAGTCAATGCAGTTTAGAAACATGTTCTATTATTAATTGACTGAGAGGTGAGGTAGCTAGAAGGTAAACACAAGTACAACAGAATTTCATATGCAGGAACATTTGGGATTTCCTGCCTGTGTTATAACACTTCTCCAGCCATATCACTGGTCAGCACTCAGCTTCAGATCAGGGCAACTGGGAACCTGATTGTGCCTCAAGGGTCTCCATCATGATCTTTTCTCACATACCTGGGGATGCTTTTCTTTGATACTTCTGGAACTGCTTTCCATTTTCTTGGACCATCATTTGTGCTCAATGTTGCCTTCTCTTTGAAACATTTTTTGATAGAGAAACATGAATTTGAGAGTAAAATTGTTATTGATGGTGTTTATAACCTGTAATTTATCTTCCCATAACAGACACTTGTTAATGCATACAAGTTATTTTAAGTACTCAAATACAGTAAAAAAAGCAAATATAATTTTTGATATTATTAAGTTTAAACCTAGCCTTCTGCATATCTCAAGAAGCTAATCATCTGAGTGATAAAAATAACACAGGCTGACATGCTCAATAAATGTGTTTTGAGCCAATTAATACATAAAATAATGGATATCTGTACACTGTGGTAATGCTAAAAGTGGTATGTCTGCATATCATTAAGAGGTCTATTAAGTATACCCTCCATATATATATATATATGTATTTTGGGGTTCTTATTTCAATAAGATGATATCTCTATTTAAAAAATCAATGCCTTAAAACATTTAATTTACTTATACATTACATATGCCAGAGCATATCTTTTTCTAAAGCCAAACCATACATAGAGAAATCTCCCATCTTAATGATTACTGAGGGACATCCTATTGTTCTGTTTTCAGTCAAGCTATAGATGTAGACCTCTCATTTGAAAATATTATTTTTGGAGTTTGCTACTGTTTGCTTTTTAATTTTACTATCAATTTTCCATTGGGGTCAAATATATGTAACACGAAATTGACCATTTATACTATTTTAAGTGTACAGTTCCATGGCATTAAGTACATTCACGTTGTTGTGCAGACATCACCACTATCCATCTCCAAAACATTTTCATCTTTTCCAACAGAAACTGTATACTCAAACACGAACCCCCTTCCACCTCAGACCCTGTCAACCACTATGTTATTTTTGTCTCTCTGAATTTGTGTCTAGGTGCCTCATATAAGTGGAATTACAAAGTATTCATCCTGTTGCAATTGACTTATTACACTTAGCATAATGTCTTCAAGTTTCATCCACGTCGTAGCATGCAATTCTACAGCACAGAATTTCCTTCCTCTTAACATTTCCCTTTTATCTACATGCCCCATTTTGTTTATTCACTTATCCATCAATAGATACTTGATTGTTTTTTGTTTTTTCATCTTTTATCTATTGTAGAAAATGCTGCTCTGAATATTGGTATACAAATATCTGTTTGAGTTCCCTGCTTTGCCCTCTTTTGGATATATTACCAGAAGTGGAATCACTAAATCACATAGTAATTTTATACTTATTTTTTTAAAGATTTGACATACTGTTTTCTACAGTGCTTGGACCATTGTACAGTCTCAACAGCAATGCACAAGGGCTTCAAATTCCCTACATCTTTTCCAACACTTGTTATATTCTGCATTTTTGATAATAGCTATCCTAATTGGTGTTAAATGGCATGTCTTTGTGGTTTCATTTGAGCTTCTCTAATGACTTGGAATGTTGAGCGTTCCTTCATGTGCTTATTAACCATTTATATATCTTCTTTAAAAATGTCTATTCAGGTCTTGTTCCCATATATGTTATTTTATTGGTTTTATACACATGAAAGGAAACACTGAAAACATAATTACCAAAAGGCAGAGAAAAGTCTATGGTGAATGTGGAAATCCAAGAAAATCATGTTACCTAATTATTGAGAATATGTGACTTAAATGAAATATATTCCCAGCACTACAGACTTTTGTTTTTGTATTAAGGTGCTCATCATTACATTGTGTTGATCCAAAGCTACAAATAAATATACATATACTCTGGCCAATAGAAGATCAATAGTTAGGTAGAGAAAAGATTTGATGTCTCCAGTAACATAACTTGGAATGGTGTAACTAAAGCGTAGGAGCACCATGATGTAAACTGAGGGAAATTTGATGGGCCAATATTTTTATAAGGCTTGAAGCTATACACACACATGAAGAACAAAATAAAACTGGCTTTTCTCTTCTCTCCAAATACTTCCTTACTTAGAAATTCATTTCAGAAATCTAATGCAGAAGCTTGGATAATCCAAATGGGAGGAATCATTGTAGGTAAACAAAGGCTGAGTCATAGCCAAGAACCAAAGAAACACAGAAAAATTAACTTCTTCATTTTTTCCACCTGACTCTCCATGTCACCTCTGTAATTTGAGTATAAAGTATGTTTCCAAAGCTAAGAAGTTAATACATATTTATTTCCATGTTTCAGGAAGAACTGGTCTAGACACAAGTAGTGTCCTGAGTACAGATATTTGTGCAAAAAGCTCTACTTCGGGACCTTGGGGAAGAGAAAAGAAACATGTACCATATACAAATGCTTTTAATCATTTAAGAGCTTTAATAACTCTTTCAACCAATCTATGGTGGTCAAGTTCAAAATTTTGAAATTTGGACAATCCAGATAAACTCTCTTCTTGAAGTCTAGGGAGAGATTTATCAGCACAAGATTTAGGGTGGAAGGCAGTGCTTTAATGACACATGCTATAACAGTTTCTGACAAGTTGATTGGTATCAGTGATTCAAGCTAGCGACATAGGTTGCAGCCAGGTTATTGAAGGTCATAAATTCTAAAATGTGCAGTCACAGTTCAGCCTATTAGTAATAGAAAGTGAAGAAATGACTTTGAACAGGAAAGTTAAATGATAAAAGGAGAAATTGACAAAAGTAATTTAAAGGAAATGTGCTAGATGAATTGGGATGGGAAGTCATTGAAAATGAGGAAGCCAATTATTATGACATTTTCAGGATATATTGTCTCTTTTCTTTCTTGACATTATTGTACATATACTTTTATTTCCTTGCACCATTATTCTTTCATTCATAAATAAGTTTGTCCCTTTCTTATCATTGTATTACCTCAAATTTCCATATAATTTAATAACTAAGTGCAATTTAATGTTGATCTACCTTCTTTGGTTTTAATTATTCCCTAGCACTTTAACCTCTCAACATTTCACTAAACAGTATAGAGTATATTCCTGTCTTTTGACATACATGCCTGTACCACAAATGTTTCCTTATAGCTTTATCAAGAAAGCTGTATGTTTATACACCAAGTCACTAAAAAGTTAAGTGAAAATGATAAATTCTTATCAACAACTACTACTAAGATTCTGTAAAAATAAATTAGATCTTGACCCAGTGCAGTGGATCACCCCTATAATCTCAGAACTTTGGGAAGCCAAGGCTAGTGGATCACCTGAGATCAGGAGTTTGAGGCCAGCCTGACCAAATGGCGAAACCCTGCCTCTACTAAAAATACAAAATTAGCTGGGCATGGAGGGGGGCACCTGCAATCCCAGTCGCTCAGGAGGCTGAGACAGGGAGAATATAGCTTGAACCTGGGAAGCAGAGGTTTCAGTGAGCCGAGATCACACCATTGCACTCCAACCTGGGCAACAGAGCAAGACTCCATCTCAAAATCAATCAATCAATCAATCAAGCAATCAATCTCATTGAACTTTTATAGATATTCAAATGAAAAAACGGCAGAAAATTTTATACATATTTGAATTTGCTATTCAGAAATATTCCACAGAAATGGTCAACAGTAATTTAATATAAAACCCCAATGTATTTGATTAGTAATAATTACCCACCTAATTGTTATAAAATAAGGAGAAAATTCAACCAAGCTGAAATAGAAAGTTAAAAATTACACATGGTTATAGACTAGCCAGATAAAGCTTTATATTTTGGAGTATATCATCATATATGTCTGTATATATGTTGAAACATACATTGATGTTATCTAAAATAAAGATTATAGATATATAATAATCATGAACCTGGAGTTCGAGACCAGTGTAGGCAACATATGGAGATCCTGTCTGCACAAAATTTTAAAAAATAATTAGCTAGGCATGGTATAATGTACCTGTAGTCCCAGCTACTTTGGATGGAGGATGGCTTGAACCCAGGAGTTTGAGGTGACAGTTAGCTGTTATCATACTACTGCACTCCAGCCTGGGCAACAGAGTGAGACCTGGTCTCTAATAATAATATAACAATAATAAATCTGAATTTTCTATATATTTTATAATCTTTAAAACTCAAAATCACTGCATGCAAATATAATATCATAAGAGATGTGTATTTTTGTTTTGTTTTGCTTTGTTTTTTGAGATGAGTCTCCCTGTCGCCCATGCTGAAGTGCAGTGATATGATCTTGGCTCACTACAACCTCTGCCTCCCAGCTTCAAGCAATTCTCCTGCCTCATCCTCCTGAGTAGCAGGCTTGAATGATTTTTTTGTATTTTTAGTAGAGAGGGTGTTTCGTCATGTTGGTCAGGCTAGTCTCAAACTCTTGACCTCAAATGGTCCACCTGCCTTGGCTTCCCAAAGTGCTGGAATGACAGGCATGAACCACTGCTCCCAGCCAAGACATATATGTTTGTAATATATTTTATTTTGAACTTTTACTCATATGAATCCCAGACAACTTATTTGAGTTACCATCTAATATTAGATCTATATATACTGTATCCCTTGCTTTATAAGCTATTATGAATAAAGCATATTGTCCCTTTATAGTTAAATCTTTACTTATATACTCAGTTATTTGCTACTGCTGAATTCCTAGGAATAGAATTACAAGGAAAAGATAATGCATATTTTTTGGTGGCTTTTGAAAAGGCCATATGACTTGACTTTTCCACTCAGACGCTATAGAAAATCGAACCACTAAACCTTTATCAAGCATAATAGTTATTATTATCTGAGTTATTTAGGTAAAAGAAGCACCTCTCCACATACAAAACAAAACAAAAAAGGAATTAGCAAACATCTTATACTTTGTATGGTGTTGCTTCAAATCATAGTAAAGTCATTTTCACCTATAACTTTAATCTCCTTTAGTATTTGTTTGGACGATATTATTTTTATCTAGTTTACAGATTTAGGGCTAATGAATATGTCATTAGTGGATATGTGAAATAAAAATGTGCTTTCTCAAACCGCCTTCATCTCTATCTTTATTTTTGTTTTACTGGCCCTACTAACCCTTTGCTTGGATTTTCCTCTCCTGCTCTCTCACCGATGCTTATTCACTGTCCATAGCTCCACTTAAAAGTCACAAAAAGGCATGCCCTGAAAAACTGCTGAATGGCATTTTGACTCTGATATGGTTATTGCAGCAAACTTTAATTTTTTGTAATAGCACCTCACAATGCGTAGCCACACATTTATGTGTGTGCTCTTAATTTGATTGATCGATTCATCTTTGTCTAAATTTGCCAGTAACTTTTCTGAAAACAGAAAATCCTTGCTTTTGTTACTCACCAAATAATAGAGTACAGGAAAATTTTAGGTATTCAAAGGTATCTGTTGAATAACTTCATGGCTGAGTTTAGGCAAGGAGAAGAACTGCCAACAAATAACATTATTATAACCACTGTACTGGAGTTCAGGTGTAGGACACCAGATCCTGGGAGAGCTATGTCTTAGAAAGAGAACAGCAAAATACTGCCTTAGACACTCTGGGGGACTTTTAAATACAACTGACACTTATTAGTCTTTTTCTTTGGTGACCTTTCTATGCCATTTGATAGTGCTGACTCTTCACTTCTTAAAAATTTTTCCTTCCTTGGCTCCCCTAATTCACCTATTTGTAATTTTCCTTCGAACTTTTCATTTTCTATAGGCTTCTTCTTATTAAATATAATTATAAATGATTCCTAGACAAAAGAGAAATAGCCATTATTTAAGTTAAAAGATGACAGATACTTGTACTTCTACATAATCAAACACCAATGCAAAGAAAACAAAAAGGCACAATAAAAGAATCCGAATATGTTTATGCTAGAAAATAATAAATATGAAAATATTTAAGATTTTATTAATGGAACTACTGATATTGATAGAATTGATTAAGTATAATTAAAGGTATGGAGTTTCCACTAATATATGTGATAGCAAAATAGTGTGTGCAGTAGGAGTTTTTTTAAAAATGTTTTTCAGATTACTAATGTAACTTGTCCAGGGTGCCCCAGTGAAAATTCTTTAGAATTTTGGAAGCTAAATCAATGTTTCTAAGTTAAGACCTTAAAATCTGATTGTTTATAGTGGCTGCAGGAATGGCAGGATTGGAAAAAGGTTGAGGTCAGCAGTCCCCAGCCTTTTTGGCATCAGGGACCTGTTTCATGGAAGACAATTTTTGCATGGACTGAGGCTGGGAAGTGGGAGATGGTTTTGGGATGATTCAAACGCATTACATTTATTGCACATTTTATTTCTATTATTGCTGCATTGTAATATATAGTGAAATAATTATACAACTCACAATAATGTAGAATAAGTGGGAGCCCTGAGCTTGTTTTTCTGCATGTAGAGTTTCATCTGGGGGTAATGGGAGATAGTGACACCTGAAGTGTGTTGCTTATGTCCAGCCTGCTTGGTAATCTCGTTTTGGTTGATGCCACTGCAGAAAACCCTGCTTCATAAAGATAGGATGTCGGAAATAAAAGCAGGCTTGTCCGTGCTGTTGTGGCAATCTCAAGATAGCCTTCCTTGACTTTAATCCAAAACGTATGGACTTTTGAAATTATCTCAAATATACTTTTCAGGTCACTGACATTTGCAATTTCAAGCAGTTGATCCTCTTCTAGCACAAAGTGGCTTTGTGGCTTATTCACGTGGCTTATTCACAAATGCATTGTGGATCCATTACTTTCCACTGCAGGGGTCTTTTGTGGTTGGGAAGCAATGCTCAAACTCTTTTGAAAGTCGAGACGGGTGATCATGCACCAAATGGGAGAAAGAAGGCCTTAGCTCAGTCTCTTTCAAAGTTTCTCCTAATGTTTGAAACATGTCAGAAATTTCAATGTTTACTCATCGTCCCCAGAATTCCAGTTTGACTTTGAATGCCGCCACTTCATCTGCCAACTTGAACACAGTTGTCATTCTCCCTTGAAGTGACAGATTGAGTTTGTTGAGCAGGCTGAATATGTCACACAAGGAAGCAAATTTTGCAACCCCTTTTGTTTTCCTAAAAGAAATTTCTGAAGTAGCTCTCATAACTCAAAAACTCTGGCCAGTGATGTATCTTTAGAAAGCTATCCTGCTTCTGTATATAAGAGAAGATGTGTGTGCTCTGCGTCCGTCTCCTTACAGAGCTGAGCAAACAGATGTGAGTTAAGGGCACGCACTTTAATGTGGTTGATAATTTTAACATTGTTCAGTTCAAATGACAACTTTTGGCTAGCCAGCATTTCTCCATGGATGACACAGTGAGTAGACTCATTTTCAAAAGCAAACTCTTTGGTCTGAGTAGACTCATATTCAAAAGCAAACTCTTTGACCTGAGTAGTCAAACCAGAAAGCCCCCCAGTCACGGAGGCCACTCTAGTCATGCATATACCTATCAAAAATGACTAATTCCTTTTTTTCCTGGTATGTGATCATTTAAATACTTGAATAGTTCTGCGGCTGGGCTGTTGGTTGGCAAAAAGGTGCACATAACATATTATCATGCACATTCTCCTGAAAAATATATTGCACGAAAACAAGGATTGTTACTTTGTTGTCAACATTGGTAGACTCATCAACCTGGATTGCATACCACAGTGACTCCTTAATCCTCTCTAACAATTGTGCCTCAATATCCTCTGTTATTTCTTCAGTTTGTCTCGTTATGGTGCTAGCTGAAAGAGGAATCCCTGCCACCTTTTGAACTGCAGCCTCTCCTAAAAGTTTACAACAAATTTTCTTAGCAGCAGGTAGGATCAACTCTTCACCAATAGTAAAGGACTTCTTAGCTTTAGTAATGTGGTTAGCCGCTAAGGATGATGCTCTCAGTGCAGACACATTTGATGAAGTTGTGGCCTTCAATAATTGCTTCTGTTCTTTGTCTTCATGTTTTGTTTTGTTTTTCTTTTAAAGACCTCCTAAGGCTTGTCTTTTAATGCAGGTGCTTGGTTTCCATGTGTCAAAGCAGTTTTGAAGGTTTCATGACTTTGTTGGATAGCTGATAGCCTCATAGTATACAAACCGGACTTGGACAATGTGAATTGCCTATTGCAATAAAATCAATAATTTAAATACGACTCTTGGTATTTTCTTTTAAATGCAGCTTTCTCTTTTTTGTCAGTCTTACAGTCTTCTGCTGCCTCATCATTGGATCTTTCCCTGTTTTTAAAGTAGCTGCCAAGTGATGTCTGTTTTTCACTCATTTTGGCTAGCGTTAGCTCATGGGCTTACCAAAACTGTGACTAAGACAAGTGTGCAGTGCAGAAAAGAGGCATAGAGGGAAGTGGTACATAAAATAATGGGCCAACCACGTGCAGACTAAAATAAGTGTCGGATTCGAACTTAAAGCCTGACACCAGATGCAGCTTAATTGTTACTTGCTATTCACTGATAGGATTTTGCTATGGATCTGCAAGCAACTGATTCATTACGGTCTTTGTGCAGTCAAACCTCTCTGCTAATGTTAATCTGTATATGCAGCCGCTCCCCAGTGTTAGCATCACCACCTCAGCTCCACTTCAGATCATCAAGCATTAGATACTCATAAGCAGTATGGAACCTAGATCCCTCACATGTGCACTTCACAATAGGGTTAATGCTACCATGGGAATCTAATGCTACCACTGACCTGGCAGGAGGCAGAGCTCAGGTAGTAATGCAAGTGATGGGGAGCAGCTGTAAATACAGATGAAGGTTAGTTCACTGGCCCTCCACTCACCTCTGCTGTGTGGCTCAGTTCCTAACAGGCCATGGACTGGTACCGGTCTGTGGCCCTGTGGTTGGGGACTGCTGCTTTAGATTATGTGTAGGCTTGAGTAGGAAAGATTTTTGTAGTCAACACAGCTTCCATTCATTGCCTGAGCATTTTGATGGCCTGTCATTCGCCTGGAAGATAATTTACAACACCCTCCACTTAGCAGCACCCAACTACTTATGGTTAGGAGTTGACTTATAAACACCCAAATTCCTTCACTTTTCAGGGGATCACTGAGTTGTGTATTTACTATAGTTCTTGGATTTTCCATGCAGGATTAATCTCATATAACCCACAATTGTATGTGTAATAATGGAAGATAACCTTTATCAATTGCCTTCTCTTTCTTCTCTGTTTCCCTCACTCCTAGGACCAGATTTGCGTCACCAATAAAATAATCAAATAATATGCAGAGTCTTACCTCAGAGACTGGTGCTGATGTAAATCCAAACATAGGATAAGCTTTTCAGTGGATGAAGGATGAAAATGTTCTAGCATGTGTTTGTTTAGTTTTTGCCTTTACAGATTTCCCTTTTAAGAACAAGTTCTGAAATATGCAAAGATGAAAATCGTTTCATTCACAGGCTAGTAGACCTAAACTTTATATTCAAAATAAAATGTGTTTATAGAATATATTACATAAATTTATAAAAGACTAACTTCTAAATAAAGGCAATTTTTTAAAAAAGGCATTTGAATTTCTTCTGTGTATACCCCTATCTTTTGTTATTAGTTTCAGAGGATAAAATGTGGCCTCCATAAAGTATTTCTCAGAGATTCTAATAAGGCATAATACTAGGTAGTCAGATTATGTGATACTCATTAAAAAGTCTTATTATATTATGTACAGAATTATCTAATTTATATTTTTTGTCATCAGACTTTATAGAGTTTTAACCTCACATAGTCATGTGAATAGATCTATAATTAATGATTTTAGAATTCTTTTTGAGAATTCTTAGTCATATTTGAGGGACATAAAACATACATATTATCTATTATCTCTCAACATTTACATTATAAGTAATTAAGAATGTAAATATACACATTTCAAATTAAATTTATAAAATATCAATGGATTGAACATGTTAAATAATAAAATCTATCTTTTTAATCTCTTACAAATGCTCATAATGTGTATATTTTCAAGTATATTGCTGTGATGGTTAATTCTGAGTGTCAACTTGATTAGATTGAAGCATGCAGAGTATTGATCCTAGGTGTGTCTGTGAAGGTGTTTCCAAAGTAGATTAACATTGGAGTCAGTGGACTGGGAAAGGCAGACACACCCTTAATCTGGGTGAGCACCATCTAATCTGCTGCCAGCACAGACAGAATGAAAGCAGGCAGAGGAAAGTGAAAAGGCCAAGACTAGCTTTGCCTCCCAGCCTACAACTTTCTCCCCTGCTGGATGCTTCCTGCCCTCGAACATCAGACTTCAGGTTCTTCAGCTTTGGGACTTGGACTGGCTTCCTTGCTTCTCAGCTTGCAGGTGGCCTACAGTGGGACCTTGTGATCATGTGAGTTAATACTACTTAAGAAACCTCCCTTTATATCTATCCTAGTATTCCTGTCCCTCTAGAGAATCCTGATGAATACAATTGGTATTGTAGAAAAGTAATTATTTAATAATTCAGGATTGGGTTTTCTATATAGCTTATTTTATGATTTACAATTTAAATATCTTAAAGTAAAAGGAAGCTAATCTTTTTACTTTATCCTAACAGTGTATTTCTAATTTCAAAAAAAAAAAAAAAAAAAATGAACTCATTAGTGGTCAGCCTTTCTTAGGACTCAAATTATGCCTAATAATTAGGAAATAATTATTTGTAATTTACACAACAAACATAATCCTAGTGGTATCCAGGGCTAAAATTTTCCATTTTTACATCTTACCCCATAAACAGTCTTATGTGTTTAAAAATAAGTCATTCAAAATAAGAGGCACTCATAATTTTTTTTAAAAAAATATTAAGAATTAGGGGTTGAGGGTGGTATCTCATGTCTGTAATCCCAGCACTTTTGAAGGCCAAGGTCAGGAGTTCGAGACCTGTCTGGCCAACATGGTGAAACCCCTCTGCTATTAAAAATACAAAAATTAGCCTGGTGTCTTGGTATGCACTTGTAATCCCAGCTACTTGAGAGGCTGAGGCAAGAGAATCAATTGAACCCCAGAGGTGGAGTTTGCAGTGAGCTGAGATCATGCCACTGTACTACAGCCTAGATGACAGAGTGAGACTCCATCTCAGAAAAAATAAATTAATTAAAAGGAAATAATGAATTAGGTCATTGATTATGATAGGGGGCTCCAGAGACCGAGTGCCAGGGTGTCGTACTTATGTACTTATTGTAAAATAAAATTGACACTGGCACCTGTTAAAAAACATCAAGTATAACTTTATTCAAGATTCTTAGTACAGGGCTTCAAAACTATTTTTAGACATTGAGTGAGCTAATAAAAAAGTTCTGGAGATCTTGGTCAATATGATTAGGTCACCTGTGTTTGCTAATAGTCACCTATGGAATTTAGACTTCCACCCTACTCTGGAAACTTGGAGACAGAGCCCTAAATTTTTTGATGAGTGCATGTCAAAGAGATGGCTTCCAGGTTGTGGGGAAAACATTTCTGTATTGTGAATTTATATTTCAGAAGAACAGAGTAGAAAATAACTGTTGCAAGTTTTCTAAAGTAAATATTCTCACAAAAGGAAGGTTAAGTCCTTACTGTCAGGAAGAAGTCTCAAGTACTGTCAAGCTGAGGAAAAGTGTAAGGCTTTCTTGCCCATTATCTACAGGGGTTCAACATGGTATAATTCTTTCACTTTCATAATTACACACACATATGCGCAAATTCCATATTTTATGGAATTGTAGATATGACCATGTTAAATGAAGTACTGCCAGGAAGTTGCACCATTTATGCTTATGTTTGGAGCACCAACCAATCACGAAACATGGCAATACTGGATGCCTGTTGCGATGTTTCCTAGAGTTGGGTGCACAGATACATTATCAATCACAAATATTCTGAAATTTCAAAAACACTGGACTAGATCAATAAAAGGTGGCCTCTAAACTTCAGAATCTCTTTGCTTTACCTCATTAGTACTTGTCCTCTTAGTAGTTAGTCAGGGCCAGGGAATTCTCTATTGATGCATTTTTACATTGAATTATTCAACGAAAGAGTCCAGCTATCACAGTTGTGTCCTTTTCTGGGCCACCATAAACAAAACCCCAATACAAAGCACTCACATGTTACAATATTGGTTGCTGCTAGAGCCAGTTATGTACTCAGACAAAAAGCTGACAACATAATTAGCAGGAAGAAAAAACACTGCATTGTTGTATACTTTCATTTTACCAAGTGTTATTAATGGTTCTATTAAAAGAACAGAAAAGAAAGGTTATAATATTTGTTCTCATGGTAACTCTCATGAAATATATAAAGGAAGGCAATGATTAATCATTTTTATTCATTTAATATTCAGTGTGTTCCCTCGCCAAAGCACAAAGGCCAGAAAAGGAATTAACCTTTGCTCTTGGTTTGATAGGAATGCAACTAAAATAAGAATCACCTAGCATTAATATTGTTAAATTGAAGGTGCTTAGAAGACAGATGTGGCTTTAAAGTAATCCCAGATGGTTACTGGTATATCCCGCTCAAAACAAAAATGCCAGTCTGCTTGGTTCAAAGATCGTTAGTTCCCTTATTTGACGATTTGGGATTTTACATCTCATAATGTGAAAAATGCACTGTGTTATCTAGCAGAGTGTGTGACCCTAGGCTAATTAAAAGATACACAGAAGCAGGGCAGGGTGAAACAACGCTACTTCATTACTGGTGGTGGTAGACCCCTAGAGACAGAAATACCAAAATATTCCTGGAAGTGATCCAGTGCATCAGTCAAAGGCATGCACGTCCCAGATAGCAAGGCGGCTGAGTGAGCTCACAGCACCAGGAGCTATTGGAGCTGAGTATGACTTTTATTTGTTTGTCAGGTTGGTAAAATAGGAGACCACAGAGGGAATTGAACATGCAGATGAAGCTGAATGTGACCTTCTCAGCTGACAGGCCAGGCTTGGGGCTGGGGATATTGGGTGGGCATTAGCACCAGTATGTTCTGGAGCATCTTTAAGTAAAACGTGACAGATTAATGGAAAAGGGGAAGGAGAGAATATGGAGATTCTCCTCATGCTGGGGTTCCCAGTCCTTGGCCCCCTGACCTCTCGAGTTAGTTCTTTATTTCTGTCCCTATGTTATATTCTAACTGGAAGCCAGGCATTCAAGGAGAAGCAAGGTCATGCATTTGACCAGACTGGAGCTAAAAAGAATCAGGCAGAGCCTGAAAACCTGTGATTTCCGTCACTAGAAATCTCTCCAAGAGGTTAATCCAACTTATGCACAAAGACAGACATTTCAAAATTATTTGTAGAGGCAAACTAAGACACTTAGAAACTTACCAATAGGAGGACAGAGGTGAAATATGTAACATCCATGCCATATATCATATATATAATATGTAATTATTATATTATAGAATATATAAATATAAAAATCCATATAATAGACAACTAAGAAACATAAAAACAAAAGCAGTGAATGGATGTACTAATGTAAAATCATGGTATATAAACATATGTGTTTATATATAGTTATAAGGCAATATGTAAATTCTGTTCCTTTTTATTATATATGCACTATAGCATGTACATATATGCACACATGCACAATGCATTTTGTAATATAAATGTACATATTCTAAATATTATATTTGCACATACACTCACACACAAAGAAATATACCATATCATACACAGAATTTATAATGGAAACTTCTGTAGATACTGAGCAGGTCCAATTGATCCAGTGCTGAGTTCAGGTCCTGAGTATCTTAATTAACGTTCTACCTCAATGATCTGTCTAATATTGTCAGTGGGGTGTTAAAGTCTCCCACTATTATTGTGTGAAAGTCTAACTCTCATTGAAGGTCTCTAAGAACTTGCTTTACGAATTTGGGTGCTCCTATGTTGGGTACACACAGATTTAGAACAGTTTGCTCTTTTTGTTGAATTGAACCATTTAGCATTATGTAATGCCCTTTTGTCTTTTAAATTTTGTTGGTTTAAAGTCTGTTTTGTCAGAAACTAGGATCGAAGCCCCTGCTTTTTCCTGTTTTCTATTTGCTTTGTAGATTTTTCTGCATCTCTTTATTTTGAACCTATGTGTGTCATTGCATGTGAGATGAGTCTCTTGAAGACAATGTACTAATGGGTCTTACTTCTTTATCCAGCTTGCCACTCTGCATCTTTTAATTAGGGCATTTAGCCTACTTTCATTTTAGGTTAGTGTGGACATGTGTGGGTTTGATGCTGTTATCATGATGTTAGATGGTTATTTTGCAGACTATTTTATAGGGTTGCTTTATAATGTCACTGGTCTGTATACTTCAGTGTGTTTTTGTAGTGGCTGGTATTTTTTTCTTTCCTATTTAGTGCTTCCTTCAGGAGCTCTTCTAAGGCAGTATGGGTGGTAAAAAAAAATTCCCTCAGTGTTTGCTTGTCAAAAGAATCTGATTTAACCTGACATCAATACTAAAAGAACTAGAGGGCCAAGAACAATCACATCCCAAATGTAGCAGAAAACAGGGAAAAAACACAATCAGAGCTGAACTGGAGGAGATAGAGCCACCAAAAAAAAAGAAAAAAAAAAATTTCAAAAGGTCAAAAATCCAGAAGCTGGTTTTCTGAAAAAATTAATAAAATAGGCCAGACGCGGTAGCTCATGCCTGTAATCTCAGGCCGAGGTGGGCAGATCACAAAATTAAGTCATTGAGACCATCCTGGCCAACACGGTGAAACCCCATCTCTAGTAAAAATACAAAAAAAGTAGTTGGGGGTGGTGACATGCACCTGTAGTACCAGCTACTCGAGAGGCTGAGGCAGGAGAATCACCTGAACCCGGGAGGCAGAGGTTGCAAGTGAGTCGAGATAGCACCACTGCACTCCAGCCTGGCAACAGAGTGAGACTTGGTCTTAAAATAAAATAAATTAAATAAAATAAAATAAATATATATAGAGAGAAGATTCAAATAAACATAATCAGAAACGACAAGGAGGGATATTACCACTAACCCAACAGAAATACAAACAGCCATCAGAGAATATTATAAAGAATTCTGTGCACATAAACTAGAAAATCTGGAAATATACACCCTCTCAAAACTCACCCAGGAAGAAACTGAATCCCTGAGGAGACCAATAATGAGTTCTGAAATTGAGGCAGTAATAAATAGCCTATCAACCAATACAAGCCCAGGGCCAGACAGAGTCAGAGCTGAAATTGACCAGATGTACAAAGACGAGCTGGTACCATTTCTGCTAAAACTAGTTTAATGAATTGAAGAGAAGGGACTGGCAAGGACACAATGAAAAAAGATAACTTCAAGCCAATATCCTGGATGAGCATCAATGCAAAATTATCAACAAAATACTGGGTGGCCGGGCGCAGTGGCTGACACCTGTAATCCCAGCACTTTGGGAGGCCGAGGTGGGTGGATCACCTGAGGTCGGGAGTTCAAGACCAGTCTGACTAACATGGAGAAACCCTGTTTCTACTAAAAAAAGAAACAAAATTAGCTGGGCCTGGTGGCACATACCTATAATCCNTGAACCCGGGAGGCAGAGGTTGCAAGTGAGTCGAGATAGCACCACTGCACTCCAGCCTGGCAACAGAGTGAGACTTGGTCTTAAAATAAAATAAATTAAATAAAATAAAATAAATATATATAGAGAGAAGATTCAAATAAACATAATCAGAAACGACAAGGAGGGATATTACCACTAACCCAACAGAAATACAAACAGCCATCAGAGAATATTATAAAGAATTCTGTGCACATAAACTAGAAAATCTGGAAATATACACCCTCTCAAAACTCACCCAGGAAGAAACTGAATCCCTGAGGAGACCAATAATGAGTTCTGAAATTGAGGCAGTAATAAATAGCCTATCAACCAATACAAGCCCAGGGCCAGACAGAGTCAGAGCTGAAATTGACCAGATGTACAAAGACGAGCTGGTACCATTTCTGCTAAAACTAGTTTAATGAATTGAAGAGAAGGGACTGGCAAGGACACAATGAAAAAAGATAACTTCAAGCCAATATCCTGGATGAGCATCAATGCAAAAATTATCAACAAAATACTGGGTGGCCGGGCGCAGTGGCTGACACCTGTAATCCCAGCACTTTGGGAGGCCGAGGTGGGTGGATCACCTGAGGTCGGGAGTTCAAGACCAGTCTGACTAACATGGAGAAACCCTGTTTCTACTAAAAAAAGAAACAAAATTAGCTGGGCCTGGTGGCACATACCTATAATCCCAGCTACTAGGGAGGCTGAGGCAGGAGAATTGCTTGAACCTGGGAGGCGGAGGTTGCAGTGAGCCGAGATCGTGCCATTGCACTCCAGCCTGGGCAATAAGAGTGAAACTCTGCCTCAAAAAAAAAAAAAAATACTGGGAAACTGAATCCAGCAACACGTCAAAAACTTGTCCACCATGATCAAGTAGGTTTCATCCCTGGCATGCAAGGTTAGTCCAACATACACAAATCAATAATTGTTATTGATCACATAACCGGAACTAAAGAAAAAAAACACATGATATCTCAATTCACACAGAAAAAGCTTTCGATAGATTTCAACACCCTTTTATGAAAAAAAAAAAAAAAAAAAAAAACCTCTCAGTAAACTAGGTATTCAAGGAATATACCTCAAAATAATAAGGCCCACTTATGACAAACCCACAGTCAACATCATACTTCATGGTCAAAAACTGGAAGCACTTCTCTTGAAAACCAGCAAAAGATAAGGATGCCCTCTATCATCGCTTCTATTGAACACAATATTGGAAGTTCTGGCCAGGGTAATCAGGCAAAAGAAATAAACAAAGAGCATCCACATTAGGTAGAGAGGAAGTACAACTATCCCTGTTTGCAGATGACATCATCCTGTATCTAAATAAAACCCTATAGTCTCAGCCCAAAAGCTTCTTAAGCTGATTAACAACTTCAGCAAAATCTTAGGATGCAAAATCAATACGCAAAATCACAAGCATTCCTATACACCAACAACAATCAAGCTGAGACTCAAATCAGGAATGAACTCCCATTCACAATTTCCATCAAAAGCATAAAATACCTAGGATTACAGCTTACTAGGGAGATGAAAGATCTCTACAAGGAGAATGACAAAGCACTACTCAAAGAAACCAAAGATGGCACAAACAAATGTTCATGGATAGGAAGAATAAATATTGCTAAAGTGGTCACACTGTCCAAAACAATCTATAGATTCAATGCTATTCCTATTAAACTACTGTGATGGCTAATACTGAGTTTTAACTGGATTGGATTGAAGGATGCAAAGTATTGTTCCTGGGTGTGTCTTTGAGGGTGTTGCCAAAGGAGATTAACATTTGAGACAGTAGATTGGGAATGGCAGACCCACCCTAAATCTGTGTGTGCACAATCTAATCAGCTGCCAGAGTCACCAGAATTAAAGCAGGCAGAAGAACATGGAAAGGCTAGACTGGTTTAGTCTTCTGGCCTACATCTTTCTCCCTTGCTGGATGCTTTCTGCCCTCAAACATCAGACTTCAAGTTCTTCAGCTTTGGGACTCAGACTGGCTTCCTTGCTCCTCAGCTTGCAGATGGCCTATTATAGGACCTCACCTTGTGATCCTGTGAGCCAACACTTCTTAATAAACCTCCTTTCATATATACATCTATCCTATTAGTTCAGTCAGTCCCTCTAGAGAATCCTGACTAATACAACTACCATTGAGATTCTTCACAGAAACAGAAAAAAAAAAAAAAAAAATTAATTCATATGGAACCAAAAAAGAACCTGAATAGCCAAGGCATCCTAAGCAAAAAGAACAAAGCTGGAGACATCACACTACCTGACTTCAAACTATACTACAGGGCTATACGAAACAAAACAGCACAGTACTGGTACAAAAACAGACACATAGACATAGGAAACAGAACAGAGAACCCAGATAAAACACTGCACACCTGCAGCTATCTGACCTTCAACAAACCTGACAAACACAAGGGATAGAGAAAGGATTTCCTATTCAATAAATGGTGCTGGGATAACTGGATAGTCATATGCAGAAGATTTAAACTGGACTCCTTTTTATATCATATACAAAAATTAACTCAAGATGGATTCAAGACTTAAATTCAAAACCCAAAACTGTAAAACCTTGGAAGACAACTTAGGTGGTATCATTCCGAACATAGGCACGGGCAAAAATTCCATAATGAAGATGCCAAAAGAAATTGCAACAAAAGCAAAAATTGACAAATAGCATCTAATTAATCTAAAGAGATTCTGCATAGCAAAAAAAAAAAAAAAAAAAAAAAAAAAAAAAAAAAAAAAAAAAAAAAAAAAANNGAAAGAAAAGAAAACTATCCACAGAGTAAACAAACAACCTACACAATATGATAAAATTTTTGCACACTATGCATCTCACAAAGGTCTAATCTACAACATATACAATAAACTTAAACATGTTTTTTTAAAAAAACCAAAACAGCCCATTAAAGAGTACGCAAAGAACATGAACAGTTTTCAAAAGAAGACATACATGCAGCAAGTGATTATATGAAAAAAAAGTTCAACATTGCTGATCTTAGAGAAATGCAAATCAAAACCACCATAAGATATTGTCCCACACCAGTAAGAATAGGTATTATTAAAAATTCAAAAAATAACAGATGCTGGGCAGATTGTGGAGAAAAAGGAATGCTTATGCACTGTTGGTGGTTGTATAAATTAGTTCAACCATTGTGGAATACAATGTGATAATTACTGAAAGACCTAAAGACAGAGATACCCTTCAACCCAGCAATCCCATTACTGAGTGTTTACCCAAAGGAATATAAATCATTCTATTATAAAGATGCATGCATGGGTAAGTTTATTGAAGCACCTTTCACAATAACAAAGACATGGAATCAACCTAAATATGCATCAGTGATAGATTGGATTAAAAAATTGTGGTACATATATTCCATGGAATAGTATGTAGTCATAAAAAAGGATGAGATCTTGTCCTTCATAGGGACTTGGTTGGAGCTGTAGGCCATTATCCTTAGTGAACTAATGCAGGGAGAAAAAAAAATACCACATATCCTCACTTAAAAGTGGGGCTAAAAGATGATGACGCATGGACACATAGAGGAGAACAACACACACTGGGGCCTCTCAGGAGGGTGAAGGGTGGGAGGAGGAAAAGGATCAGGAAAAATAACTAATGGGTACTAGGTTTAATACCCGGGTGATAAAATGATCTGCTCACCAAACTCCCACGACACAAGTTTACCTATGTAACAAACCTGCACATGTACCCCTGGACTTAAAATAAAATTTAAAAGAAGAAAAGAAAATTGGTTTAAGTGTATATTTCCTAAATTAAAGATAAACACTAAATTTCACTTAAAATATACACAAACATTTTATTCTCTCAATGTTGACAAAAGCCTTTGTTTTGAGTATGGGGGATTATACTCAATTGAGTTTCATATTGTCTTTCTTGTATACCCAGGAGACTTTTTTAGTAACTAATTTTATTTTCCTACAGTAGTGAGAGAATGTGAGTACATTTTTGTAATACTTTGGTGTCATCATCCTTTGAGTTTTATAATCCTTTTTCCTCAATTACGTCTTATACTTGTCTCAAACTACCTTGACAGTGATTATTCTGATTCACCTTTATTATTTCCAAAGCATGCAATTTTCTTAATAGAACTCTTTTCTAATGATTTTAAGTGCTTATTTAATTTAATTAATGCATATAATTGAAAAGAGCAGTAAAACTGGCTTGAACAGTTTTATAAGAGCTGGCTGAGTCTTAATAAGCGTTACACTTAATGCAGAGAGAAGTGTGTGGCTCACTAGAGAATAGCTACAAGCTTAGCGAATTAACAGAGCTTTGGACCCTAGACAGGAGGTGTTACAGAGGAATGGCTCTCAAATATGATTGATTTTTCCCCTCAGGGACATTTGGCAGTGTCGGGAGACACTGGCACGACTGTTCAGGGGAAAGGTTGTTATTGGTGTCTGGTGTGTAGGAGCCAGGGATGCTGGTAAACATCATGCAGGGTACAAGGCTGCCCCCAAAACAAGGAATTGTCTGTTAATAGTTTCACTGTGAAGGTACCTTGCTTATAGAGGAAATGGAGAACTTCTACGCCTCTAATCTCTTTAAGAGGAATATATATTGGGAATGTTACTGTTTCAACTACTAGGGTTTGTTCGCATCCAGAGGCAAATTGAAAAGTCATATTTTCTTCAACCTTTCATATTCTGTAGCAAAATAAATATTAGGTTGTACATAGAAAGTACTTGATAAATTCTTGTTTGATGATACAAATACAGGATGCAAAAATGATTTATTACAAGCCAAAGGGGAGGTAAAGAAAAATGTTATAATGAAAATAAAGATGGAGCATGTGAAAGCCTTAAGAAGGTGGAAAAGTGGCAAAAGTCAAGGATATTTTTCCAAAAAATTTCTGATATGCTCTCATTTGTGAGCAAAAAGGCTTTTCTATTACAAACTGTTTAAAACAACCTAAAACATCATGTTCTGTTATTTTAGAAGGTTACAAGTATGGGGCCAGATGCACAATATATGTACATGAGATTAACCTGAATTACTGCTAAATTTAACCTTCCTTACACATAAATGCGAGCTATACAAGCAAGTTGGATTGTTTTAAAAAGAGATGAATAATATTGAAAATAATTTTATACCAATAGGACTGAAAAAAACGACATTTCTTTAAAATATATTTTATATAATGTTACATCTCTCTACTTGGAAGATATTTTACTTCTAGATTTAGAATTAATTTTCTAAAATTATACTTGTTTGAATTTTCAAAATCATTATCTTTAGTTTAGGCTATAATATTTATAAAGTGAACAAAATGTTATCCTATCAATAGTTTTACCCCATTTGTTAAAATTTGTACCTAATTTGGAAATTTGGCATACCAGCAGAATTTTTATAAGCAGTAATCCATTCACTGTTTGCAAAGCAATTGGTATAACAACTAAGAGACATGCCGTATTGGTAGAGGGATTAAATAGTCATAGCAGAAGTGCAGTTCATATTTGCTTTAGTAATATTGGCAGAGAGATAACATCTATTTGAGACTTACTAATGGGGTTTCATTTCCTTCAGCTACATCATACTGTATTTTGAAGGAGAATGACTTCAGCAGGCTTTTGTCTTATGCAAGCAATACTAGCAAACCCAGCAGGATGATGAGTGCTAGATAGTGGCAAAATTAATATTACGAGAAATTTAAGCAATTAAACTGTAACACCTTAGCATTGACTTTTGTCTGGCCTTTTACATGTAATACATTTATTATGCATGAGCAGATGGTGACATTCATGTTGGAAAGGTGAAAATCTTTGGAAAACTAAACTTGAGATCTCCCTGATAACTTTACTATTTGATAGTAACATCCTTTTCTGCTTGATCTTTATCTACAAATGACCTTTAAGAATATTATTTGTCTTAATTTGCTTTAAAAACTCTTAAGTTTTTAATCCCTGTGCTGGTTTTGACATTATGCAACGTCAGCCACATCTTCAGCCTGACTTCTCTCTCTTCCATAAGAATCAAGTACTGAGTCATGAGAAACTAATCATTTGCCTCTGTTTTAGGATAGATTTATAGGCAGGTCATAGGTCTAGTAAAGTACCATAGCATCACAGTCTGATCTCAGTGTGTCTGAATTACAGACACAAAGTCTCCTGAGAAAATAGCCAGGTTCTGGAAGGTATGCAAACCCTTAAATGTCATTCCAGTTGTAGCATTTATATAGTTGCAAAATGTCACATTTACTTTTAAATTTCTTTTATCTAATAACTACTGAAACAGAATAGCATTTTTTAAAGGATGAAATTGAGATTTTTAAGCTGAAGGTGGTAAGTCAGATACTGAACTGAGAACTAAAGTTTTAAGAATACAAGAAAATAAATCCCAGCATAAGTAACAGAATGATTTGAAAAGTGCAAAGATAAATGTAAAAAACCATTGTGCAGAGGCAATCGAACTAAAAGTAACCGCTAGAATCACAAAGATGAAAAGGACTTTAAGTCATCATTACCAAACCTACTCAGAAGGAAGCCTTTTTAAAGTAACATGCACAAAGAATGTTATAAACTGAGAATGTGCAGAGTGCCATGGACAAAAACAGTATAAGCAAAATAGCAGATCCTGATATGATGCTACTTTTTTCTAGAAGCTTCCAAAGAGTCCACGTTAAAAGGTTGCTCTATGTAAAAATATTCTGAGGTATTCTGAATCTTTGTCCTAAGCATAATAAAAGAGTCCACCGGTGAACTGTGGGATGTTTTCACCCATTTTGGAAAAGCCTAAGGTGGTCTAAAAGTAAGCTGAAAGCTTTTACCTTTCTAAGTCCAAATCAGATTCTTATACCTTATAGCTCCAAAATGAGGAAATGTCTAACACAGTAAGAAGATTATATGATGTAACTAAAAAGACCGAGAAAAAAGAAAAGTACAAGAAAACTTGCAACTGAGCAAGCCTAGTTCATGCAACAAAGAAAAATTCCACAGTATGTTTTAACTTTTCCTTTTGGGGTAATGAGGATAAGAAAAATGGTCCTAAGTTGAGATCAATTATAGCAAATATGAATTGCTAAATAAAATATAATATAGCTAGAATGTGAAGAGTGTGGAGATGAAGCGTAAAATAAAGATGAAAACAAAAAGATCATAACTGAGAGGGTCGCGTGTTAAAGATTCCAGTCTTCCGCCGGGCGCGGTGGCTCACGCCTGTAATCCCAGCACTTTGGGAGACTGAGGCAGGAGAATCACAAGGTCAGGAGATCGAGACCATCCTGGCTAACACGGTGAAACCCCGTATCTAATTTAAAAAAAAAATACAAACAACAACAACAACAACAACAACAATTAGCCGGGAGCGGCGCCTGTAGTCTCAGCTACTCAGGAGACTGAGGCAGGAGAATGGTGTGAACCCGGGAGGTGGAGCTTGCAGTGAGCCGAGATCGCGCCACTGCACTCCAGCCTGGACGACAGAGGGAGAGCAAGACTCCATCTTAAAAAAAAAAAAAAAATTCCAGTCTTCAAGACACTAAGGAAAATAAGAAGTAACGAAGCAGATGAGTGAAATGATTATAAATAGAATAAGGTGATAGTGGTAGACACTGGGAATAGTGAAGAAACTCAAGAGATATTTAGGTTATAGACTAATGAGATACTGTGATTGATTTGATATTGGTGAGACAAAGATGAGAGTTTTCTGATTTTAAGGTTCTTTCCTGATTTTTTTAAAATTTAATATTTTCTAGCTTTATTTTTTAAAAAAATTTTTCTGCTCAGATCTTCTCATTTGGGTAACCTGATGAGTAGTGCTGCCAGTACTGGAATTAAGAAGTTTAAATTTTATGTTTGGATTGATGGTATGATAATTTTTATTTATTTTGAATTTTTGTGTTCCTCTGAAGCATGAATGAGAAGAAATTCCTTAGGTTTTGTAATCAGAAAAGGCATCTGGATTAAAACGTAAATTTGAGGGTTGTCAACACATAGATAACAATGACTTCACAATAATTAATAAACTTCTTTTTAAAAAATGTGTGCTAAAATCCCAATTAAAATGCAATCTTCTGAAAAGAGAAAAGAATTTGGGGCTAAATATATAAAAAAGATGAGAGAAACATAATTGTGGTAGGAAACAAACACCAAAAAAGCAT
>NW_016813579.1:2934-8234 GCF_001698545.2 Rhinopithecus bieti | reverse complement strand
TGTTGGCTCATTCTGGCAGTCCAACCTGGCATTCTTTTTACAAAATCCTGCATGCAATTTTGTATTTACAATAATCAGGAGCATTTCATATTTTATTCTGTAGCAGTAGTTTCAGGGGGTCTCCCTACAAACATGTACCCCTGAACTTAAAAGTTAAAAAAGTAAAATGTTTTTTCTGTTCAAGGAGTCTTTAAATACTTGACTGTGTCTCAGAACTTGTGTTTTACTTATATATTACTACCTAGCAATCCATCCTAAACCTAATGGTGTAAATGAAAACTCTTTTATTATGCTCATGAATTCTGGTGTTGAGGAATTTCTGCTGGGCACATCAGGGTAAGCATGTCTCTGTTCCATAATGTCTGAGGCCTCAGCTTGCAAGATGAAGGCAGAGACTGAATCTGAATCTGCAAGTAGAGGCTAGAATCATTTAAAAGTTTATTCATTCACATGTCTGGTAGGTAATGCTGACTTTTGTCTAGGACCTTAAAAGGGGCTTTTGGCCAGAACACCTACATGTGGCTTCTCCATGTGGCTGCTTGTGTTTCCTCACTGCATTGGGGCTGAATTCCAAGAGTAAACATCCATCCCAAGAGAACTAGGTGAAGCAATATCACCTTTTATGGCACTTAATGACCTATCCTCAGAAGTTAAAAGACTGCCCAAATTTAAGGAAATTAAACATAGACCGCTGTCTCTTGATGGTGAGTGTGTTAAAATCACATTGTAAGAAAAGCATGTGGGAGAGTAGATATTTTATGGCTGGTTTTAGAAAATGCAATCTGTTACACGCAGACTGAGCAGACAATTTACCAAAGAAGGAAGATATACAAATGGGCCAAAAAACACATGAAAAGACAATCAGCATTATTAGTCATCAGCAAAATTCACATTAAAATCACAATAAAATATTACTGCACATCTAATGGAGTAGTCAATTTAAAAGTTAGATATACCTAATCTTAGTATGTGAAACACTCCTACATTTCTGGTAGGAATGCAAATGGTAAGACTATCTTGGAAAGTAACTTGGTAATTTCTTACAAAGTCAAAATATTCTTACCATATAATACAGCAATTGCTCTTCTCCAAGAATGAAGACATGTCCACACAAATATTTGTACAGTTATTTATTTCTTAACAACTGGGATATGTTCTGA
This sequence comes from Rhinopithecus bieti, assembly GCF_001698545.2. Lineage (NCBI taxonomy): Eukaryota > Metazoa > Chordata > Mammalia > Primates > Cercopithecidae > Rhinopithecus > Rhinopithecus bieti. The sequence continues at coordinate 7,074 of NW_016813579.1, read as the reverse complement.
GAAAGGGGTCCTTAGGTGATTTTGTTGTCCAAACATCACAAATACTGATTAAACAGCCTACTACACACATAGGCTATGTGGTATAACCTATTGTTTCTAGGCTACAAACCTGTACAGCTTGTTACTGTACTGATTATTATAGGCAGTTGTAACACATTGGTAAGTATTAGTGTATCCAAACATAGCTAAACATGGAAAAGGTACAGTAAAATATGGCATTATTGTATTATGGGACCACAGTTGTGTATGCAGTCCATCATTGACCAAAACATTATTATGTGGCACATTACTGTATATGAATGTTTATAGTGATTTTATCCATATTTATGTATATGCATAGATAATTATCCATATTTACTCATAGCAAATATCTGGAAACAACCCTCAGCCCATCAATAGATGAATAGATAAACAAATTTTGGTATATATATGGAATCCTATTCAGCAATAAAGGAGAACAAGTTATTAATACATAGAATATCATGCAAAAAAATTTCAAAACATCATGCTGTGCAAAAGGAGCCAGATAAAAAAGAATACATATGCTATGATTCCATTTATATAAAATTCTGGAAAATACAAAACCAATCTACAATGGCAGAGAGCTGAACAATGGTTGTCTAGGCTGAGGGTGGGTGGAAGGAATATTCCCTCTTACCATCTTCTGTAAATTCAAATGTAAGCCTGTGTTTTAGGTTCAGTTCATCACATGCCCCACTGCGGGATTTTAATCTAAAACATGTGATCATGGAAGGATAGTTGAGAATTTAGTCAGGCCTGCGATGACATGCTAGCAGCATCTAAGTCCACCAAAATGATACCAAACCAATACCATGTCCTGGTTGTTTCTGTAGCATGATATTGGTTATGTCTGTATTACTCATGACTCCTTTGTTTTCTACTCATCTCCTGAGCTTGGTTCTTAAGCCTTCCTTTTATTCTATTAACTACAGCTATTCAGCCAATAAATTTACATTTGGCTTAAGTTACTTAGAGTCAGTGCCTATTGCCTTAAAAAAAGAACTTTGGCTGAAACAGACTGTTTGGTGCCGAATAATACAAAATTTTGTTATTATGCAGCAGGAAAACTCTTCTTCAGGGAATTCAATAGGAAAATACTATTGTGTTCAGTATACCTAACGACACCATTGTTTTCAATACCTGTGAGCATATTGGCTTACGGTACAACCATATTCTAAGAATCATCATGTTTCACCTTAATTTTCAGTTGATTGTAATCATTGCCTGACTCCTTGGTCCTTCATCTATCAAGGTCCGTGTTTGGGGCCAATTAATTAGAAAGTTCAGGATCCAACCAATATCACCCTCCAGAATAATCTTATTTCTCATGGAAGCTTTGTAACTGTCTTAGTTAATAGTTCTATTGATCAGCTTCAAGTCACCTTTGATGCTGATTCTGCTCTTTTTTCTGGTATCTGGCTCTTAACTATATGCTTGGCAAAAGCCATTCCTTCATACTCTAGTTAATTCACTAGATTCTTGCTGTTTCCTCATCTCTGAGCAGACATTTTAGTACTTGGTCCATTTAACTGCCTTGATACTACCTTAAGCCAAGCCTCCATCACATTCAGCATTGCCTTTTAGTAATTTTATTGATTCCCAATGAACAGATTTCCCTAACACCATTTTCCTGCGAGAGCACATACTGGCTCTCCTCCAGTGGACATTGCTGAATACATAGGCAGGCTGAATGCTCACTTATCTTTCTGCCTGCTTCTTCCTGGCGAATTCCCCTAACACTTGACTTACCAATCTAGACTCTTATTTTATTAATTGCCAGAAACTTTTCAAACTGTTTCCCATAGTGTGATAAAGTACACCCTGGTCCCTAGGTCTCTTAGTGTATCTACTCAGTTCTGATAGATGATTTGGTAAAATCATAACTTCTATTTTCATTTATAATGTAGTTAAAATCCATTATTATTCTTATACTTGGCCTAGTTAAATTAGATTAGGTTTGTCATGTTGCATGATGTTCCCATTCTCCTGTTTTTTCCTCCTTGTTTTAAATATAGTTAGAGAAACTTTCATCCTTATTCAAATCATCTGGGAAATTTCTGGAAACATTCTCTACTTTTGAGTTTATACCAGGCGATGTTCTCAGTAGAATCTTTGGAATACTGTGAATTTACTTCTTCTGTCTGAAAAGAAATACATAACAGAGGCTGAAGGTGAAAAAGAGGGAAAGATTAAATTTTCTTGGTTTCTTACATATTTTCATTTTATTTTATTTTCATTATATTTCAGATCAGATTTATTATTTGATAAGATACATATAATGGCAGGATATTGTTGATCAAAACACATGTATTAGTCCATTTTCACACTGCTGATAAAGACATACCCAAACCTGGGCAATTTACAAAAGAAAGAAGTTTAATTGGACTCACAGTTCCATGTGGCTGAGGAGACCTCACAATCATGGCAGAAGATAAGGAGGAGCAAGTCACATCTTACATGAATGGCAGCAGGCAAAAAAAGAGAGCCTGTGTGGGGAAACTCCCATTTTTAAAACCTTCAGATCTCGTGAGACTTATTCACTGTCACAAGAACAACACAGGAAAGACCTGCCCCATGAGTCGATCACTTCCCACTGGGCCCCTTCCACAACATGTGGGAATTCAAGATGAGCTTTGGGTGGGGACACAACCAAACCATATCATTCCAATCCAGCCCCTCCCAAATCTCATGTCCTCACATTTCAAAAGCAATCATGCCTTCCCAACAGTCCCCCAAAGTCTTAACTCATTTCAGCATTAACTCAAAAGTCCACAGTCCAAAGTCTCATCCAAGACAAGGCAAGTCCCTTCCACCTATGAGCCTGTAAAATCCAAAACAAGTTAGTTACGTCCTAGTTATCGTGGGGGTACAGGCATTGGGTAGATACAGCTGCTCCAAATGGGAGAAATTGGTCAAAACAAAGGGGACTACAGGGCCTATGCAAGTCCAAAATCCAGCAGGGCAGTCACATCTTAAAGCTCCAAAATGATCTCCTTTCACTCTGCATCTCACATCCAGGTCCCGCCGATGCAAGAGGTGGGTTCCCATGGTCTTGGGCAGCTGTGCCTCTGTGGCTTTGCAGGGTGCAGCCCCACTCCTGGCTGCTTTCATGGGCTGGCATTGAGTGTCTTCAGCTTTTCCAGGTGCACCTTGCAAGCTGTCGATGGATCTACCACTCTGGGGTCTGGAGGACAGTGGCCCTCTTCTCACAGCTCCACTAGGTGGTGCCCCAGTAGGGACTGTGCATGGGGGCTCCAACCCCATATTTCCCTGCTGTGCTGCCCTAGCCAAGATTCTCCATGAGGGCCCCACCCCGGCAGCAAACTTCTGCTTGGGCATTCAGGCATTTCCATACATCTTCTGAAATCTAGGTGGAGGTTCCCAAACTTCAATTCTTGACTTCTGTGAACCTGCAGGTTCAACCCCATGTGAAAGCTGCCAAGGCTTGGGGTTTCCACCCTCTGAAGCAACAGCCCAATCTGTACCTTGGCCCCTTTTAGTCACGGCTGTTGCAGCTGGGACGCAGGGAACCAAGTCCCTAGACTGCACACAACAGAGGGACCCTGGGCCCAGCCCGCAAAACCGTATTTTCCTCCTAAACCTCTAGGCCTGTGATGGCAGGGGCTGCTGCAAAGGTCTCTCACATGCCTTGGAGACATTTTCTTCATTATATTGGTGAATAATGTTTGGCTCCTCATTACTTACACAAATATCTGCAGCCACCTTGAATTTCTCCTCAGAAAATGGGATTTTCTTTTCTATCGCATTGTCAGGCAGCAATTTTTAAAAACTTTTATGTGCTGTTTCCCTTTTAAAACCGGATGCTTTTAACAGTGCCCAAGTCACTTCTTGAATGCTTTGCTGCTTAGAAAATTCTTCTGCTGGATACCCTAAATCATCTCTCTCAAGTTCAAAGTTCTACAAATCTCTAGGATGGGAGCAAAATGCTGCATATCTCTTTGTTAAAACATAGCAAGAGCCTCCTCTGCTTCAGTTCCCAACAAGTTCCTCATCTCCATCTGAGACCACCTCAGCTTGTATTTCATTGTCCATATCATTGTCAGCATTTTGGTCAAAACCATTCAACAAGTCTCTAGGGAGTTCCAAAATTTCCCACAT
>NW_016813579.1:0-1768 GCF_001698545.2 Rhinopithecus bieti | reverse complement strand
TAAATAATTGTTTATTTGCAATTTAAGTTCATGTATAACTTTTAGTTGATGTCTTTAAGGACTGGAGAAAAGTACTGTTCACAAAAAAACACATTATAGTGACAGTTTAAGAGATAATTGGTTGTTCAGGGTACTCCAGTTTAGATCTCCAAAGAGCAATGTACTTGGACTATATTAACTCAGCTCCTTAAATGCTTTTGTTTTCATAGAGAGTTAGGTAAACATGTTCATGTGATAATATTTCTGCATTCCCTGGTGAATTCATCTCTCTTTATTCTAAATAGCTTCTGATCTTTATTTTCATCATTTTTTACTTGATTAATTTTAATAACCTAAAATTTTCAAAATTTCTGGATACAGATATCAAATATTGCATGAATACTCTCTTCTCCCTCTTTTAAGGATTTTCTTATTCTGTCTTGTTCTAAGCCCACCAGTATAATAGCTGGTTCTATGCGGTATAAGCCAATGGATTGGTTGCTTTTGCTTTTCTCAGTAGCATCATTATTTTGGCCATACTTTATTGAACACCAGCTTACTCTATCCAGAGTATAGTGCTAAGTGTTGTATATCTTTTCCTCATTAAATCATCACAACTACATTTTGGAAGCAAGATATAGATTTAGACATTAACTGGTATCTAATAGAGTCTATTAGAACCTAGAGTCTATTAAATAGACAATTAAAACAAGTGTACAATTGTGGTATGATAAAACATTAGTTTTCTAAGATTCTCTGTAAACAGGCCTTTTGTTTTTTTCTGTACTGTTATAGTGACAAAATCAGGTTGCTGAACGTACTTTAAAATGGATTAAAATAAGATGGATCGATAGATTCCTGAATGGATATAAAATTGATCAAGCAAAGATGCAAATATGATTTGTAGGATCTAGGTGGTGCATATATGAGTGTTAATTGTATGATTGTTTCAAATTTTCTGTATGCTTGAGATTTTCATAATAAAATACTGGACAAAATAAATGTGTCTTAGTCATATGTTCATGTTGAATATTTTCACATATTATGTTGGTTTTTTCCTACTCAACCAGTATTATATTTGTTTTCTGTGACTTGAAGCTACCACCTTGCTGATGTGTAAGGATGTAGAGCATAGTGACTAAAACACAGTCTCAGGAGGTGCATTGTCTTACATTTATTTTCTGGCTCTTCCATTTACTAGCACTTACACTTTAGGATTCCTCATCTGCATATTAGGAAAAAAACAGTACCTACTGCATATGATGCAAAGTTTAAAGGAGAGGATAAACGGATAAACTGAATGGGCTTAAACCAAGGACTGGCACATGTTGAGAACTCAATAAATATTAGCTATTGTTATTACTGATCTGATGACGCAAGTATTGCTTATTTTCTGTGCTGTCCTCTTCCTAACCAAAAGTAGCCTTCCAAAGCAAACAAACTATGTGTGTTTTCATTTTAACCTCTCACCTTACGCAAATAGAAAATGTTGGTAAGGTGTATATCTCTCTCATATTTTGTATATTTTAACTTTCTCACTTTGGAACCAATATTATAATCAATGTAAGTTTTAATGTGGTGATGTTTATACTGCATACCATCTACTGAAAGCATGAAAGGTTGTCTTTAAATTGTCAGCAATTTGAGATGCTGAGTCAGCAGCATCTCAAAATAAATAGATTAAAATATATAATTAATCCTCTCCAATTTCAGAAGATAGCGATAACTTGATAGTCATTTAGTTAAAGTAAATGAAGTTAATCACCAATGACTTTTTTAAAACTAAAAG
>NW_016813578.1:255984-277885 GCF_001698545.2 Rhinopithecus bieti | reverse complement strand
ATATAACACCCCCTCTCTCCCACTCACTCCGGTATTTCTTTCTGATATAACACCCCCTCTCTTCCACTCACTCAGGTATTTCTTTCTGATATAACACCCCCTCTCTCCCACTCACTCAGGTATTTCTTTCTGACATAACACCCCCCCTCTCTTCCACTCACTCAGGTATTTCTGCGTTATTGTTAGTTCTCCTTGGAAACCTTCTCTAAATGTCTTCTACTAAAATTCTAACTTGCTCCAAGTCCCAGTTCCTCTAAGTCTGACTTGATTTCTTTTGAATCCTCAATGTGGGTCAGTGGCGTGTTTCTTAGCTTGGTAGTATGGTAACATGAACACGAGCCCAAGCTCAAGTCTCCTTTTTGCCACTTACAAGCTTTGAGACTTTAGGGAAATTGCTTGGCCTCTCTGGTTAAATAATTGAGAAGTTTCCAAATCTGTAAAATGGGAATCATTTTCCAGTTGCTGGGAAAATTACAAAAGATTAAGCACGTGGCCTGTAGTAGGGCCTCAGTAAGTGTTAATCTCATTCCTTTTCTTCTTTTGGTTTTGACCTCTCATTTTGGAGAGGTAGGTTCTTAAGGGGAGCTGCATACTGGCATTGCCTGGAAACCTTTATGAGAAAGGAAGCCCTGAGGTTTGATTCAACTAGCCTGGGAAGGGTCCAGACATTGGTTACTTATTGTACTGTTATTACAAGTTTCTTTGGGTTTTTGAAAGACGTTCTCATTCTGTTGCCCAGGCTAGAGTGCAATGGCATGAGCGTGATCACCGCTCACTGCATCCTTGACCTCCTGGTCTCAAGCCATTCTCCTGCCTCGGCCTCCTGAGTAGTTGGAACCATAAATGCACACCACCACTTCCAGCTAATTTTTAAAAATGTTTGTAGAGATGGGGTCTCCCTATGTTGCCCAGGATGGTCTCATACTCGGGTATCCAGCAATCCTCCAGCCCCAGCCTCCCAAAGTGTTAGGATTACAGGCATAAGCCACCATGCCTGGCCTGTTATTATGTCTTCAATAGTTCAGTGGTCTCCAGAATTTTCCAGTGAGGAGCTAAAACAGAGGATCTTTGGTCTAGCAAAGAGGGCAGGGTCTATCACTCACCAGCAACTCAACACACACTTCTCTGAGGCTCATTTCCTCATCTGTAACAACTCAAATGAGGTTGTTGTAAGAATTTAATTAATCAATGCATATAAACGTTGCAGAACATAGTGTCTGACACATACTTAATATGTTTGTTCAGGGATGTGAGAGAGGAAGCACTACAAGGGAAAATTCAGTTCTCATAAATTCTGCCAGAAAAGGATGACCTGTAATAGTTGCCCCAGGACCCCAGGAGTAACAACATTTTGTACTTGAGTCCATGTTTGGGGTAGACGGATTGTACTGACGCCCCTTCCACCTCTATTTTGTAGCTACATTAGCTGAGACAGGAATGGATGTGTCCGGGGTCAGTCAGGGAGCTGCTATTAAGCAGAAGAAAAGTGCGACGCCTATTTGTGGTCTGCCCTCCCACTCAGGCAGATAACCTGAGGCTGAATGACCTTGCCTCTCTCCCATTGATTTTTCCCAGTAGGTAAGCTGCAAGCATCAGTGAGAGAATGATCCACAAACAGATAGGCATTTCACACAGCACCATTTCAAGAGGAGTCTGGTTTCTCTGGCTTCAGTCGCCTCTAAAAATAATAGGTCTGGAGGTAGCTTGTTTCCCTTCTCCTTCCAAAGACGAGAGTAAATCATTAGACCCGATTTTTCTCCTCATCCCTCTGCAGTTCTCTCTAAAAGAGTTCTCATTTGAGTTCAATTGAAATTCGAGGCAGGAAAAGCAAAGTTGCAAAAGGAAAGTAATAAAGCAGAACATTTACATTTCCAAACTAAGTGGAGTGAAATTAAAATGAGGGCAGAACTTTTGCTACCATAGTAAAATAGTCCATTTTCATAAATATTTAATAAAGCTCATTTCACAATGGAATTCAAGTCTGGTAACCTTAGTCAACAGAGATTTGTTGATTGATTGGTAAAACATCACTGCACCATTTTGAGTCTTAGCTCAAGGTAAAACATTTTCTAGTTACTATAGTTTTGCCACAGTCACCCTAAGGTTATCTTATAGTGCTGTCTACTGAACTATACCTCTGGAATTTCCTGAATACAATGCATTCTTGAGATACCGTATATTTAAATAGTTGATAATGTTGTTAGCCTTATTTCACTATCTTAAGCAGTAACTTGAAAACTGCACTGCCAAAATCTGTAACTCTTTTTCTCCTACCTGCCCTTCACCCTCACCCCAAACACACACACACACACACACTCACTCACTCGTGTCCTCACAACTGTTTGCTTCACTCTTCCTCAGGTAACTGGCTTGGAAGTTTCCCTAGTCTTTGGCTCAAGGCTTCCCAAGCTTTTTCTTTCTTTTTTTCTTTTTCTTTCTTTTTTTTTTTTTTTAAGATGGAATATTGCTCTGTCTCCCAGGCTGGAGTACAGTGGCATGATCGTGGCTCACTGCAACCTCTGCCTCCCTGATTCAAGAGATTCTCCTGCCTCAGCCTCCTGAGTAGCTGGGACTATAGGCACACTCCACCATGCCTGGCTAATTTTCGTATTTTTACTAGAGACGGGGTTTCATCATGTTGGTCAGGCTGGTCTTGAACTCCTGACCTATGGTGATCCACCCGCCTCAGCCTCCTAAAATGCTGGGATTACAGGTGTGAGCCACCGCACCTGGCCCTTCCCAAGCTTTAGAGTCCCCTTTGAGCATCATCAGGATGCTCTAAAAGCTGGTGTCCTCATTGAGGGTACTCCTTGGCATTGTTCAACCTTGGCCCTCCAACTCATATTTGTAGTGTATTACTCTTCTAATTGTGAATCAAAACTTTCTGTGGATTCTGAGAAAATATCCCTCTGCCAAAGCCTGTGCCTGAGGTCTCTGTAAAGGAAGGAGAGACCAGGCCTTGCTCCTGGTGGATGGAGAAGGTGGAGGGAATGGGCATAGTCAGGACTCTCCCCTCTCTCAGAGGCAGGACTGTGATTGAACTCTGTCTGCCCCAACAAATGATTTTTGACGTATGGCTTGATCATGCTTTTCAGTGAGTGTTGTATTTAATGATGCATCATTTGACACTGACCACTCCCTGTAGTCCCTACACATATTAAAGGGCCACCACATGCAGTCATTGAGCTCAGCATTGAGAATACACAGGCATGGGACCCAGCCCTCCTCCAGTGATGTGGCCATATGATTTCCACGGTATTGCTAGGATTACCTACTGGTCTCCTTTAGCTCCTCTGGCTGTTCCTTCTCAGCTTCTAAAGACTCCCTTCCCTCTACCTAGTCCTATAGTACTGGCCCCACAGGGTTACCTCGTCCTTTCTTCTTTCTCTACACACTTTCCTTTGGGCAACTGAATTCACACCTGAGGCTTTAAATACCGATTTAAGCACATGGCACATGACTTCTCCTGTATTTCTAGGCTGGACTTCTGTACTCACAGTTTATATTTCTACTTGCTTTTTAGATATCTCCATTTTGTGGTTCCACAGATACCTTAATCTCAAAAGGTTAAAACCTTATACTTATTACTCTCTCTATAAATCTCTTCCTTCCCCCTTTTGTTTCCTTTGAACAAAATAGCAGGGGTGGCCGGGTGCAGTGGCTCATGCCTGTAATCCTGGCACTTTTGAAGGCCAAGCCCACGTCTCTTTCTTTAAAAGCCATCCCTAGGGCAGGCATGGTGGCTCATGCCTGTAATCCCAGCACTTTGGAAGACCGAGGTGGGCGGATCACTTGAGGTCAGGAGTTCGAGACCAGCCTGACCAACATGGTGAAACCCCCGTCACTACTAAAACTACAAAAATTAGCTGGGCATGGGGCTGCACGCCTGTTATCCCAGGTACTTGGGAGGCTGAGGCACGAGAATCGCTTGAAACCTGGAGGTGGAGGTTGCAGTGAGCCAAGATCGCGCCACTGTACTCCAGCCTGGGTGACAGAGTGAGACTTCATCTCAAAAAAATAAATAAATAAAACCATCCCTAAATTCCCCAAATTAAGAGGGCCGTTTCCCTAATTCCTTCTTTTCTTTTATTTTCCTATTCTTTCTTGTCATGTCACAGCCAAGTCCAAGATTTCCCTAGTTTCTTAAAGATACCCCGGCAATGCTGCTGTAGTATACTTCCCACATTGTATCATTTATTTATTTCGCCCTCTAGACTATATTCCTTGAAGGCAGGTACCAGTGTCATATTTATTTTTTACTCTCTTAGTCCCTAGTACCTAGCATTCAACACATATTTGCTGAATAAATAAGAAGTAGATGGTTGGATGAAAATAAAATGAAATAAATATATTAAAACTTATTTTTAAAATGTTAAAGTAACTCAAATGAGCCCACTTGTGTACCTGGCTCTGTGTGTGTGTATATTTTTTTTGTTTTGTTTTGTTTTCTGAGATGGAGTCTCACTCTGTTGCCCAGGCTGGAGTGCAGTGGCAGGATCTTTGCTCACTGCAGCCTCTGCCTCCTGGGTTCAAGCGATTCTCCTGCCTCAACCTCCCGAGTAGCTGGGATTACAGGCACCCACCACCACACCTGGCTAATTTTGTATTTTAGTAGAGATGAGGTTTCACCATGTTGGCCAGGCTGATCTCAAACTCCTGACCTCAAGTGATCCTGCCTCGGCCTCCCAAAGTGCTGGGATTACAGGATTGAGCCACCACGCCCGGCCCCAGCTCTGTGTTTTACAGCGCTTGACGGTGCAAGGCACTGGCCATAAACATGGAGAAGGAGGCTCTGGTTTGAGCCATTTACATGGTATTTGGCACCTTGAGGCCTCTTTTATTCTTCAACTTGGAAGGAACATGGCAGAGTTTTACTTTACTTTTATTTCTTTTTAACATTAAAATTTATTTTTAATTAATAAATTAAAATTGTATATATTCTTGGGGTTTTACTTTAGAAAAAATACTTTTACCCACTTTTACTCACTTGCAATTTTCCTAATCTTAATTAAGATAGATAATCTACTCCCCCCAATAAAACTAATAATTGACATCAAATAAATTAAAGATGAGAAAACTAAAAATAAATGTAGAAACTAGAAGCAACCATTAATGAAGATCAAAGTGGCTGTGTATCTAAATTAATTTCACTGACTGATTTGGGGGACGGGTTAATAAAGATGTTAATAGTAACTCCCCAGGAGCATTCGGCAGCGCTCCAGAAGTGAGACAGTAATGAGCCCAATCGAGGTTCATAGATTCAGTGAACGCCAGTGGCTTCATTAGCTATAGAGAGGGAGGCTGCTGGAGTCCCAGGGTAGGAACTCCACTCAGATTACACTCCTGAAATATGTCGCCAGGCTCACAGATTCTAAAATCAAGTCTGGGTGGAAAGACATAATCATTTGGAAATGAACCTGCAAAAGTTTATGGCCGGTTCCCAGTCTAGGGCACTGTTTTAATTACCAAATCATTATATCTGCCCTTTGATAGTTAAGGTAAAGTGGAATACTGCTATGACCCCCTTGGAGTCCAACAGGTGTGGATATTCTGGGTCACCCCCTTCCTGGTTAGGTGACCCTGGGCAAGTCACATACTTCTCTTAAAGCCTCAGCTCTCTCATCAATAAAGTAGGGATTACAACATTGTCTCTATCTGATAGGGCTGTTGTGAATCAAAGTAAAATAAAATATGTAAAGTGTCTAGCTCATAGTTAGTCCTCAATAAATCGTAATTATTATTACCATTAATAAGGTGAATAATAACTTATATGTTCTTCTTTGCAAAGCAGACAATAAGAATTATTTAGAGTCCAAGAGGGTGCAACTGGAACTAGAACTCAGGTTTTCTAACTCTTAGTCATTGATTTCATTTCACAAATATCTACTGACTACTTATTATGTGCCAGGTAGGGGGCTTGTGTAAAATACTAGAAGCACTAGAAGTGGTCAGGTGTGCTCTGTAGAAAACGTCAGCTCTTTCCACTATAGCATGTTTGGGTGAAGTTAACAATGGTAACACTAATGTTGTCTGTGATTTAGTAGCCCTTACTGGATACCCATTATGTAGCATGTACATGACAAGGATTCTCCCAGGGAAAGGCACTGTGGGCATAGAGTGGGCAGATATATCACTGCAGTCCAGGTGCGGGGAGCAGAACGGACCCATCACCAAATAAGAACAGCCTTAACAGGTGCACAACTAACTTAGGTAGGCGTTTGAAAACTGAGAGTCAGCTCTTAGGATGTGCGGATTCAGGCAAGGTTTAGGCCATGCAAGTAAAAGCAAAAGTCAGTTCTGGTGCCTGGAGGTATGTCTGACCTCTATAAGGAAGCCAAGATTTCTAAGGGAGCAGAGATAGCATCTGTTCTCACATACCTGTCACTGGGTCTGAACCACTGGCAAGTCACTGAGCAGCTGAACTTCCACACTATGTACAAAACCGAATGGGGGCGGTGGCTCACACCTGTAATCCCAGCACTTTGGGAGGCCGAGGCAGGCAGATCACTTGAGGTCAGGAGTTCGAGACGACCAGCTTGGCCAACATGGTGAAACCCTGTCTCTACTAAAAATACGAAAATTAGCTGGGTTTGGTGGTGTGCGCCTGTATTCCCACCTACTAGGGATGCTGAAGCAGGAGAACTGCTTGAACCTGGGAGGCGGAGGTTACAGTGAGCTGAGATCATGCCACTGCACTCCAGTCTGGGTGACAAGACTTCATCTCAAAAAACAAAAAACAAACAAACAGAAAAACCAAAAACCAAAACCGAATGGGAACTAACTTTTATTGAGCACCTACTAAAAGTTAGGCACTATAGCAGATGCAATTCAATATCATTTATTTTTCAGACTTATCCTGCAAAATGAGACAGAGGGATACAACATGATTAATGAAAGGAGAACAAGGTGTGGATGCAGATTTCACCCATTTCCAATAAGTAAACGCCTCTGTGTGAGCCTAGGAGAAAGCCTCTGTTTCCTCATCTGTAGAACTGGGCTACTCCATCCAGCATTGATCTTGGCAGGCAGTAATAGGGATTAGCAATTGTGTATGTTCTGTGTCTGGCACACAGGAAACACTTTTACAATGATAGGATTTCTCCCATTTTGCAGATTAGGGAACTAGGAAATAAGTAACTTCCTCAAGTTACCCCAGATAGTAAAAGGGGAGCTTGGACCTACAGTCCCATATGAATTGATGCCCACAGTTAAAGCCTCTCTTATCAATATCTTTCCCCTCAGTTCAACCTACTGAATAACTCCCTTGGCTAACAGTTCATGCAACCAAGCTGATGCCGACCCAGGTGCAGACCTTAGCCTGTGTTCACAGCAAACACAGATACTTGCTTAGAACCCTTTGAGCCCAAAACAGAATAGCTCTTTATCATCCCAGTGGGGACAAGGATCATTTTAATCATCGTCTGTCCCAAAGTGGTTTCAGATGCAGTGAAGCTCTCACACTGGATTTAAGGTCAAAATAAGTCATTCCTAGAACAAGGCTGCATTGCTGCAGTACAATGCTGCTGGATGTCAGTATGCCATCCATGCTGTTTCTTGCTTCCACCTGGTGGTCAGAAGTTGATAAAGCAAGCGTACTGAAAAACAACTGGGCGTCCGTTGGCCTGTCGCTTATGGTACATCTGATTCTGGTCCCTGCAGGGTTTTTAGTACCGCTTTCCTGCCTTTTGATTTTCATTACGTTCTTCTAGTGGAAAAACTTCCCACGTGCAGTGTTCTTTCCTGGGACTAAAAGAACCAGGATAATCCCGGATGCTTCCCTGCGGCTGAGCTCATGTCACAAATCAGGCATGATTTTCAGCGGATATTTCTTTAAAAGTTTGAAGGCCTCTGTGGACTCCATTCCCTTCTCTATGGGAACAAGCATCAAAGAGACAGGAATAAAATGCTTTGCACGCACATCAGGAACTAATTGCCAATTTGGCAAATGCATTGACTAATGTCATGCACTGTTATTTCTAAATCCTCTCCTGTCCTTGACCCCCAGTATCTAGATGTAAACTTGGAACCATTAGTGGAGAAGGATAAAGTCTTCTGGTGCCTCAAATGGAATTGAGAGGGATTTAAACTCAGCGCTTTTGAGTGTGGTGAAATGAACCCAGCAGTACATTAATGCTAGGATTTGAGCTCACACAGCGTGAGCGCTTTCAAAAACCGTGTTTAAGGAAGCAAACAGAGCTATGACAGACCCTTTCAGTGGAGCAAAAGGAGTTGGATGAAACAATCAATGACACATTAAAAACCACAACTGGGCTGCAATCATGTAGGCAGGAAAAAAAGTTTCTCTTTATCGCAGGATCTTTGCATCTAATGAGATGGTGACTGGACAACCTCCAGAGGAGTAAGGCCTCCGTTTACTTTAGTTGAGAAATGTCTAAATATTTAGTTGATTCTCTTAAAAGCCCTACACGATTCTGTAGCAAACTGGTCTCTAAGGTATGATCTTATCAGTTCTGCATTGCCATTGGAACATCTATTTAAAGGGAATTTGAAAAGAAAATCAGAAAATACTATTAAAATACAAATGCTAACTTTTCTCTCTCAAAATTAACTATTTTAATACCCTTCAGATACTTAGTTTAGAACCAATACCTTTCCAGTTACTACTTTCTCTTAATTGGTTCTAAATTGAGAGAACCCTCGACTGGGCTCCCAGCTGGGCTCCCTCAAATTGTACTGGTTGAATTGAAAGTTTAGGGGTGCTTATGACTACTTTGAATGAACTGGAAAGGAATGGAAATCTCATTCAGAATGCTTCTTGTATATTCTTCATTTCTACTGGTTCTAGTGGTGAAACCTACACTGTATGGTTTGGCATAGCCACTGCTCAGTGCTTGTGTCTCCACAGGGAAGCGGCTCCTGAGTGCGTTTTCGTGGGAGTGGCAGGGAGAGCTAAGAAGGCTAAAGGAACCTTGTAAAAATGTCTCTGGGGGTCGCCATTTGAATGCACAGTACTGTCTTCTACTAGCAGAGTTTAGCTAAGACCAGCATTCAATTTGCTCTAAGTTTCTGGGATCTTCAGCGCCACAACTCCTGTCCATTCTAGCTACGGCATCCACCGGGGCTTTAAACTCTTCCGACATTCTGATAGCAGAATCTCCTCCAGCTTGCGGTTCTTTACTATTGCTTCCTGTGGAGTATTATTAAGGCTTACCAAACTCTCTCCCCTCCCCCACTGCAGGAGGCCCACGCAGCCCCGTCCAGCCAGCTTGATTAATGTGTCTTGGTTAATTGTGTGAAAGACGGCAGCCCTTTAGCAAGTGTGACCAGTTTATTGTTCAGCCAATCACGGGCGCCTCAGTTAGCATGTGAAAAGGGGGTGTACTGCCGGAGGAGGGTGAGTGTTCTGGCGGCTGAGTCAAAGGAGGAGCGTTTTGGGGGGTCACAGAGCAACACCCACTTCTTTGAGGGGATGTTACTATGCTCTACTAAACCTGTAAACCTCTAACTCAAAACACTTTTTTTCTCCTCCCTCTTTTTTCAAGGTTTTTTTTTTCCCATGGTGCAAGTAGGCAAGATACTGGGTACTCTGTAGATGGAGTTCACGTTCCAGGGTTTTTAATATTTCACTTTTATATTTCTGTTAGAGAATGATCCTGCTGAGAGTCTGGGAATCTGTGCTCGTCAGAACCCCCTCACTGACACTTGGATATATTGCTCTGAAAGCTATCCCAGGAGAAAAGATTAAACAAAAAAAGCGCCTACTTTTCAAAGCCTACTTTTCAATCTGCCCACATCAAAATAAGACAACTGGCCCTTTGAAGTGGAGGACACAGAGTTCTCAGCCAGCTTGCTTAAAACGGGGAGTGGGGGAGACAGAAAGAAAGGAAGGAAGAAAGGAAGGGAGGGAGGGAGTGAGAGAGAGAAGGAAGTAAAGGAGGGAGGGAAAGAGAGAGAGAGAAGGAATGGAGGGAGGAAGGGAGGAAGGGAGGGAGGGAAGGAAGGAAGGAAGGAAGGAAGGAAGGAAGGAAAGGAAGGAAGGAAGGAAGGGAGGGAAAAGTAAGTTTCCAAAATCACACAACCCTCTTACCTTGCCCAGGTTTAATCAGGCTCTAGAATCTGAATTGATGGCTAGAAAACTTACAACCCCGCTCATCAAAGCTCCAAGAAAACAGTTAACTGTCAGAGAAATCTGTCGGGCGGGGTCAGCATCAGGTGACTTTTTAAAAGCTGTACAAATGGAAACTTTGCTGTCCTCCTAGAGGTGTCCAGATAAGGCCTAGAAATGGAGGCATGGGTGTAAATGGAAACTGAATGGTTCTCCCAAGTTTCGGACAATTGGACTCCCTCAAAATTGTACTGGCTGATTCAAAGTTTGGGGGCTCCTAGGACTACTTAGAATGAAAAGGAGAGGAATGGGAAGCTCATCCAGAATGCTGCTGACACAGTGCTCATCTGTGACACTTTCCTGGCTCCTAGCTTGTCTTCTGTTGCCCTTAATCATTGACATTCAAGTGTGTAGAAGCCACAGCAGCTCAGGGATGGGGATGGGTAGGGGGTGGCTCAAAAGGAACTTATTGACTCATGTAAGGGGATGTTCCTGAAATGCAGATGTTGAAGACCCTTTTAAAACACAGTCCTTGGGATTGAGTTATCGATAGTACTGACCCCATGGCCCAAGATAGGCTGGACTTTTAAGATTTCCAAATCCAGGTTTAGACATCTTGGCTATGGCTAAGGTTCCAATTCCCTTTGCTCCATAAGCTCAGCCTGGCCCACAGCCACAAACTCCCCAAGCCATGGAAGCAGGGCTCACAAATGAGCACCCCAGTAACAAAGAGAACTGGTGAAAGAGTGTGGATGAATGAATCCAAACTCAAACACTAGAGATTCAAGAATGGACCCTCTCCATCTACGTAGCCCCAGCACATGGCACAGCAACTGACAGATAGTAGGTGCCTGAAAATTTTTGACCTATTTGAATTAAATTGAAAACTTAAAAGAAAAACAATGGATGATGCGCCCTATGGATGTTGGGCCTGGAGACTTTTCTTCTTATATAGAAAAACTGCACATTGTTTTGAAACAACAGGAAATTTTAAAAAATGCAACATATTTTCTCTGTTTTATTGGAACCCAGTTATCTTATTAAGCACACAATCTGGCAGGGAAGCACTTTGTCCAAGTTTCTATGATTATTGCTCTCACCAAGACATTTTGTATTAAGGATCACTGTTGATTGCCTGAACTAACCTGAAACCCAAATGTCTGAAGTTTGGGGGAGCAGCATATGCCCACCACAGTAGCTTTGTGTTGGCATCATCCAAATTGTTTCCTACAATCCATCTGTGACTCTGAACTTCTGCTGGCATCCTCAGTTAGGAAGCTGACAGAAAATAGAGAACAGAGTGGACAGGGAGAAGTACAGGCAGGGCAGGAAAAGATGAGAGCCAAGTTCTCCTGGAAACCACGGCAACTGGAGATAGGAGTAATTTGCAGACTGGACCATGGCTCCACAAGAAACTTGTTCTTTTTTCTCTATCTCAGACCAATGGAAATAGGCACTATTCCAAGCCCTGTGACTAGAGAATGGCATTTTTCTCAGGTGTTAAACTCTAGAAAAATAGTTAGAAATCATAAACCATTTGCAAATGATTTTAAGGCCTTTAGTAATGGATATAACCATTCACACAGCAGCAGAAAGGACTTTACAGTTAGTCTTTAGCTTGCTGTAGGGCTTCCATAATCCTGGTGGTTCAAGATGCCTGATCCCTATGGATAGCTGTAAGCAAAAGTATTGGATGCTGAAGAAAAGAAGAAAAAAAAAGTCCCCAACTCCCTATGTCTTTTATTTTCTTCTTTAATCACATTTTAACTCTACCAAAAATTCCTTGCTCTTATGAAACCCTTCCAGGACAATCTCATACCAAAGTTAGTAAGGACAGCAGGCCAGGTGCAGTGGCTCATGCCTGTAATCCCAGCACTTTGGGAGGCTGAAGCAAGTGGATCACCTGAGGTCAGGAGTTCGAGACCAGTGTGGCCGACATGGTGAAACCCCGTCTCTACTAAAAATACAAAAAATTAGCTGGGCATGGTGGCGGGTGCCTGTAGTCCCAGCTACTCGGGGAGGCTGAGGCAGGAGAATCGCTTGAACCCAGGAGATGGAGGTTGCAGTGAGCTGAGATTGTGCCACTGCACTCCAGCCTGGGCGATAAGAGCAAAACTCCATCTCAAAAAAAAAATAAAAATACAAATAAAAAACGTTAGTAAGGTCAACAATTTGGGAAGATTTCGTTTTTAGTAATGGAACAATTATAGACTAGAAAATCTGGCTTGGAGCATATCCATCCTAACCTTGTCCTTATCTGTACCTTTCTACCTCCCCTTTAACCCTGCCAGTGAGAGCTCAGCTTTGGCATGGTCTTTATTTGCTGCTTCAGCTTCTAATATGATCCTCCATCCTGTAGTTCAGTGCCTGTCTCCTCCCTTCTGTCTCAACATCCTTGAAGTGACTACTGCTTAATCTGATCCCTCCGATGTGGCCTTGCAACAACTTCTCAAAGAATTCCCCCATGGATAACACTTCTAGCACTTCTACATCCATCCCAGAAGCCAGTCTTGAAAGACCAAATGTGTGAGAGAAAATGACCAAGTGTCAGGTTTACAGGCAATGAATGAACTCTTAGTAAGTACAACCTAGAGACAGCTTACTTGGCATGTCCTAGGCCTAGCGAGCCTCTACCTGTGTTCTGTTGCATTAGCTTTCTTTTTGTACTTAATGAAATTTAACAATCTAATCAATAAACTTATGAGAGTCAGGGGGCCCAAAAGTGAGCCCATCTTTTGAGTTGTTCTTTTGAGCCATTGGGTATTTGACAATGGATGTGGAATCTGTAGTAATAGTCATTTCAAATTATATTCAGCTTGCTACTTGTTTTACAGAGCTGGGGAACTGGTCTAACCTCAATTGCTATTTCAGTGTCTTCCTCATACAAAGATTAGTCAGGGAATATATGAATGTAGAAATTCCTCTATACCCATCTTTGCTGCTGAGTTCACAATACAAAAAGAACGCCCTGTTAGTGTGGCCAGTGCTCTCCTTACATTATTAATTCTCAGAGTATTCGGAAGCTCAGATCAATGTTACCTGGATTGTAGTTAGGTAGCTTGGAGACTCCCGGCCAAGTATCCTCTGTAGGAACTCCCAACACCTATATAAAGCCAAACAAAGAAAAAGACAGGTGAGGTGGGGAGAAGAGGTGGATGGAAGAGGTATGGATACATGCAGGACAGATAAGGGAAAGAACAGGGAAGAGTCAGATATATGTCCCATTGCATGACACCAGCTGATGTATACAAGAAAGAACTCTGAGTGTTTCCAACGTTTGTGGTTTCTTGGGCAAAACTGTAATACATTCCTATGGTCCTGGGCCTGCATTCTTACTGACTCACTTGTTCTGAGGCAGATCATACAGCCTTGCTTAAAGTCGTGTTCTCATCACTAAAGATTTACTGCATGATCATCATGCTTTAAGACACCATGTTGGGAGGTAGGGATATAAAGAAGCAGGAGTGACTGTCTCTTTGCCTTACATCAGATGACAATATGTATATTGACAGGAGACACTTGACAGCCTAAATTATGCCTCAGTATGGGTATTCAGCTGTTCCCCAATGTGCTCAAATTAAAAAGGATTCAGATTACTGACCTTCACACAATGGAATGTTGGCTACAGATGACCCCAAAACTAACTCTAGTCCTTTCTATCACATTCATCTCATCTGCTTGTTTTCTCTGTGACTAGCAGCTTGGAATACGGTATTTGGTTTTTCACTAATGGATTGTTATGGGAACAACATCACTTGAAAAAGAGCTGGCCTATGCTTTGAATTATCGATTTTTTTTTTTTTGAGACCGAGTCTTGCTCTGTCACCCAGGCTGGAGTGCAGTGGAGCGATCTAGCCTCACTGCAAGCTCCACCTCCCAAGTTCACGCCATTCTCCTGCCTCAGCCTCCGGAGCAGATGGGACTACAGGTGCCCGCCACCACACCCGGCTAATTTTTTTGTATTTTTAGTAGAGATGGGGTTTCACCGTGTTAGCCAGGATGGTCTCGATCTCGTGACCTCGTGATCCTCCCGCCTCGGCCTCCCAAAGTGCTGGGATTTCAGGTGTAAGCCACCGTGCCCGGCCTTGAATTACCAATTTAAAGCCTTAGTTTTTAGTTAAGATGTATGAAAATAAAGTCTTTTGGAGTACAAAGCCAAAACAGCTCAGACTTTGGATGGAGCTATCACCATGAGTTCCCCGGTAGGCAATACCTTAGTATTTTTTTAGAATAATCATAAAAGCCCATAGGCAGTCATATATGGTAGCTAGAGTAACATTGTTTTTGTGAAATACTAATAAAACGCTAGTAGCTTTTATTACACTACTACAGTATAACTTTTCTTAGAAGCATATGTCACTATAACTCTTTTTAGAAACATCTCTTACAGAAAGAGTCTAGTGAATCCATCCGTAAAATGCTGGTTATAGATACTGGCCCAATTATTACGGCAGGGAGTCAATTGCCCAACAATGACTGAATATAATCAATGAAGAATCCAGAATCTTAATATCTATCAGCTTGTTGACTGGGACTCTGGCTGAGAGGTGTACTTTTTGGCATCTGTTAAGCTTGTCTTTAAACAAAAGACACTGAAGTGCTATTTTCCCTCATATAATAAAAAAATCATGCCACCCAGTAAAATCTTCCTTCTTTGATCCATTCCCTAAACAAACTAAAAAGCAACTGAGAGGATTACAGGCTTTTCCTACCAACCACCCTGAGCCCGAGGGAACACTAAGAATCCTGGAATCCATTTTGAAAACCAACTGGACTAATTCTTCTTTTGTGGGAGAGGGCCAGGAGACAGGAAGCTAATTCTTCTTTTTGAACCTACCACCTTATGTATTTGCACAGATGCATGTGTAAACAAGGGGGTGTGAATCACATGTACCCATACATCCTCTGTTGGCTGGCAAAGTGCAATGAAAAGAAAGCAAAGATAATGAAGAGAAAATAGAAGAAATACATAACAACCACTATCATGTTTTCTCTAAGGTGACAGTTACCAGATGGTTGGTTACTTTGTATGATATTTAACTAAAGCCAACAAAATAGATACCAAAAAAATTTTTTTAAATTTATTTAAAGTTTAAAGTTGAGATTTTAAAAGTTTAAACAAAATTCAATATACTTTATTTGGAAATTTGACCTTAGTTTCTATTTGAAAGTTATTGAATTCTTTTTCACTTGAGAAAATTACTAAATCTCTCCTTCACTGTCTGGGAAACTGAAAACCAAAAATTGTTGTTTTACTCCCTCCCTGAAGGCCCTTAAAAGGCAGCCAGTGAGTGCTATGTTTCAAACCACAGTGGTCTGAAGGGGCTGTTTATCTGCCTTTGTTGGAAAGGAAACTAAAAGCATTTTGATTAATGGATTTAAAGTTTGCATCGTTTATTCTGATTTTAGAACTAAATCCAGGATTATTTATGAAAAATACTTATTTAAAATCAGTTTTTAAAATTGATCAGAAAGTAGTGACAGCTATTATTTAGATGTAAACACATACACTACAAGCATTTCAGAAAAATAGTAAAACAAAGATTCAGGACTTCTCAATGTGTTTTTATTCCTAAGAATGAGATCTCAGGATAAATGGAGAACAAATTGTGGTTAGAGGTTAAGAGATTTAGAATGGACCCATTGCTTTCAGAGATGCACTTCTGACATCAAATATCACAGATTCTGAAGTAGCTTTCCTATTTTCATCTGTGTAGGCCATGTTTAGTAAAACACAAATTCAGGAACTATTTATAATCTGTATAATTTTCTAACCTGCTTATAGGCAACAAATGTGAAAATAGACAAATGGGAATAAATAAAACTAAAAAGTGTCTTCACAGCAAAGGAAACAATCAATAGAGTGAAGAGATAAACCATGATGGGAGAAAATATTTGCAAGCCATACATTTGATAAGGGGTTAATATCAAAAAAATACAAGGAACTCAATAGCAAGAAGACACCACCATTAAAAAGTGGGCAAAGGGCTGGGCACGGTGGCTCACGCCTGCAATCCCAGCACTTTGGGAGGCTGAGGCAGACGGATCACCAGAAGTTGAGAGTTGGAGATCAGCCTGGCTAACATAGTGAAACCCCGTCTCTACAAAATATAAAAAATTAGCCAGGTGTGGTGGTGCACACCTGTAGTCCCAGCTACTCGGGAAGCTGAGGCAGGAGAATTGCTTGAACCCGGGAGGCGGAGCTTGCAGTGAGCTGGGATCAAGCCACTGCATTCTAGCCTGGGCAACAGAGTGAGACTTCATCTCCAAAAAAAAAAAAAAAAAAAAAAAAAAAAAAGTGGGCAAAGCACTTGTTATGGTTTAAATGTTTGTGTTCTCTTCATAATTCATGTTGAAACTTTACCCCAATGCAACAGTATTAAGAGGTGGGGCCTTCAGCGGGTGATTAGGACACAAGGACGGAGATGAATGCCCTTATAAAGGAGCTGGAGAGAATCAGCCAGGCCCGTTTGCTCTTCTGCCTTTCCACCACGTAAGGACACAGAATTTGTCCTCTCTGGAGGATGCAGCGACAAGGCACTAACTTGGAAGCCAAATCTCTCACTGGACAAGAGCCTATAGTGCCTTGATCTTGGACTTTCCAACCTCTAGAACAGTGAGAAACAAATTTCTGTTCCTTTTTGTGTTTTTTTTTTTTTTNAAAAAAAAAAAAAAAAAAAAAAAAAAAAAAAAAAAAAAGTGGGCAAAGCACTTGTTATGGTTTAAATGTTTGTGTTCTCTTCATAATTCATGTTGAAACTTTACCCCCAATGCAACAGTATTAAGAGGTGGGGCCTTCAGCGGGTGATTAGGACACAAGGACGGAGATGAATGCCCTTATAAAGGAGCTGGAGAGAATCAGCCAGGCCCGTTTGCTCTTCTGCCTTTCCACCACGTAAGGACACAGAATTTGTCCTCTCTGGAGGATGCAGCGACAAGGCACTAACTTGGAAGCCAAATCTCTCACTGGACAAGAGCCTATAGTGCCTTGATCTTGGACTTTCCAACCTCTAGAACAGTGAGAAACAAATTTCTGTTCCTTTTTGTGTTTTTTTTTTTTTTTTTTGAGACGAAGTCTCACGCTATTGCCCAGGCTGGAGTGCAGTGGCATGATCTCGGCTCACTGCAACCTCCACCTCCTGGGTTCAAGCAATTCTGCTGTCTCAGCCTCCCAAGTAGCTGGGACTACAGGTGCACACCACCACACTCAGCTAGTTTTTGTATTTTTAGTAGAGATGGGGTTTCACCATATTGGCCAGGCTGGTTTTGAACTCCTGACCTCAGGTGATCCAACTGCCTTGGCCTCCCAAAGTGCTGGGATTACAGGCATGAGCCACCACACCCGGTCAATTTCTGTTCTTTATGAAATGGCCACTCTAAGGGATTTTGTTATGGTAGCAGGAATGGACTAAAAACCTCAATACACATTTCTCAAAAGAAGACCTACAAATGGCCAAGAGGTATATGAAAAAATGCTCAATATCATTAGTCATCAGACAAATGAAGACTAGAACCATGGTGAGATATCGCCTCACAACCATTACCAAAAAGATGAAAGAGGTGTTGGCAAGAATGCAGAGGAAAGGGAACATTTGCACATTGAT
This sequence comes from Rhinopithecus bieti, assembly GCF_001698545.2. Classification (NCBI taxonomy): domain Eukaryota; kingdom Metazoa; phylum Chordata; class Mammalia; order Primates; family Cercopithecidae; genus Rhinopithecus; species Rhinopithecus bieti. Next base: position 260,215 of record NW_016813578.1, on the reverse strand, counting down.
GGTGGGCATGTAAATAGCACAGCCATTATGGAAGATGGTATGGAGGTTCCTCAAAATATTAAAAATGGAACTACCATATGATCCAGCAATCCCAATACAGGGCATGTATACAAAGAAATGAAGTTAGTTTGTTATCTACAGTCCCATGTTATTGAATGCAATTTTCTTATTGCATCTGTAGTTTCTTGCTCTGCAGACAAAGTGAGAAAGTCATCATGTTTAGCAGCTGTGTTATCATTTATACCACTATGTCTCAAGCAGGTTAGAAAATTATTAGTTTTTCTCTTTCCAGCATAGTACCTAGCCCATTGTGAGTCCTAAAGAGTGATCAGGCCTTGAGAAGCATCTTGCTCACTTCATTCTATGATTTTTCTAAGTGCTGTGCTAACTATACACTAAAGAATCATCAAATGATTGCTTTTTAAATTGTATCGTCATTCAAAGATAGTATGTCGTATTTTAAAGGGTTATTTTAAATTTATATTTATTATTATTAGAGATGGGGGTCTCACTACGTTGCCCACACTCCTGGGATCAAACGATCCTCCTGCCAGCCTCCCAAGCAGTAGGGACTATAGGCACACATGACTATGCCTAACTGTATATTGTATTTTAAAAATCAGTTTACAAGACCAGGCACGGTGGCTCATGCCTATAATCCCAGCACTTTGGGAGGCCAAGGCAGGTGGATCACGAGGTCAGGAGTTTGAGACCAGCCTGACCAACATGGTGAAACCCTGTCTCTACTAAAAATACAAAAATTAGCCTGGCGCGGTGGCATGTGCCTGTAATCCCAGCTATTCAGGAGGCTAAGGCAGGAGAATTGCTTGAACCGGGGAAGTGGAGCTTGCAGTGAACCAAGATCACACCACTGCATTCCAGCCTGGGCGACAGAGCGAGACTCTGCCTCAAAAAAAAAAAAAGAAAAAAGAAAAAAATCAGTTTATATACAACTCTTCAAATACTAATAGCATATAAGGATATACTTACATTTTTTTTCAAATAAACTACTCTTCAAATATCCTAATAGCACATCTTATTTCAGTATTACAATTTATATTAACTATCTTTAGATACATCCTTTTACATATATACATAGCTTATGTTTGTTTCACATATATTTACTTATACGTCACCATTGCTCTACCTAGACTGAACAACACTTGAAAATACAGATCATGTGTTTTTCTTATTATTTTTTTTTCCCCCTTGGCTTACAGCTTCTTACAAGACCTTGTAGAGTCTTGTAGAGTTACTCACCTTATATATGGTGAATAACCACTAAGTGTTGTTTCCTGATTAAATGACCAGGAAAAACTCTGCAAATGTATAAAACATCATTGCAGTATCAGAACTGCAATTGTGCTTCCTCTATTGTGGACAAGAAGTAATACTGCTAAGTGAAAGAAGAGAACAATCGGGTTAAATTTCAGGTAATACTTGCTAGCAGTTAGGTTACTGAAACATCATACAACAATTTGTATGAGACAGGAAGAAAGCAAACATCTATTGAGCATTTATGGTGCATGGAGCTTGTTATGCATTTGTTCTCATGGAATTCTCAAAGCAAGATTTAGAAAGTCCTTATCATTGTTCCCATTTTACAGACAAGGAAATGAAAGTTCAGAGGGACTACATAACTTGCCCTTGTTCATTTAGCTAGAAAATGGCTAGAATTCAAACCCAGGTCTTCTGACTCCAAAGCTATTACAGTAGGCTGTCTCCAGCTTAGATGATGTTATAGCACCCAATAACACAATGTGAAGAAAGGATTTCTCTGCCTTGCAAGGACGTTTTTAGAAAAAGTCTTTTGGCTTGGATTTTTTTTTTTTTTTTTTTAGTTGTGAATGCTTCCCAGTTTTTCCCATGTTCCTTCATAATAGTCCCCATGTTTCTAGAAGAAAGTTTAATGTCAGTAATCAATCTCTATAAAATGTCTTAATTTCACAAAGTACATTTTATTTTAGCCAGAAGACAAGGAGCAGGATCCAGGATAGCAAGTAATAAAGTACCCCCCTGCACCCCGCCGATTTAAAGCACCTTGACACTTTCTACAACATGGATGAACCTTGAAAATATGCTAAGTGACATAAGTCAGATACAAAAAGACAAATTTGTATGATTCCACTTATATGAGGTACCTAGAAGAGGCAAATTCAGGGAGACAGAAAGTAGATTAAAGGTTACTAGAGGCTAGGGGATAGAAGCCGGGCAGTTATTGTTTAGTGGGTCCAGAGCTTCTGTTAGGGATGATAGAGAAGTTCTGGAAATGGATGGTGGTGATGGTGGCGCAACTATACAAATGTACTTAATGCCGATAAGCTGTACACTTAAGGAGGGTGAAGATGGTAAATTTCATGTTTTATATATTTTACCACAATAAAAATATGACCAAAAAAGGAAATATACAGATGACTATAGTATGACTGTGGTACTATATAAGGGCCATAAAAACAAAGCATATTGTAGGCAAATGAGGTAGGGATAAATAATGAATTAAGAAATAGAGCCACATACACACACAAAGGCACCTTGACACTTTAGGAACTTAGTTGTGGATAAGCATGATAAATGGTACACTTCTCTCACACTAAGAGGGAAAGCCTCTGTTCTATCAGGGTTCTATGAAAATTCTGTGTCTTTTTTTTTGTTGCCCAGCCTGGAGTGCAGTGGCATCATCATAGCTAACAGCAGCCTCGACCTCCCTGGGCTCAAGCAATCCTCCCATCTCAGCCTCCTGAGTAGCTGGGACTAAGGTGTGCGCCACACAGCCCACTCATTTCTGTATGTTTTTGTAGAGACGGAGTTTTGCCATGTTGCCCAGGCTGGTCTCGAACCCCTGGGCTCAAAACAATCCCAAAGTGCTGGGATTACAGGCATGAGCCACTGCACCCAGTTGAAAATTCTCTGTCTTATTTTCAGTTGACAAAGATCCAGGGCCAAATATATGGTAGCATTAGAACTGGAGGTAGCAAAGTAGGGGCGTGTCTGAGTAGTAATGACAGAAATTGCTCTGGGGAGGTTAAGACAATAATAATGATGGGTAGCAGGAGACCTGAATGTCATTCAGTGAGCTGGATTCATGGGCTGCTATGGGGCAACAGGGAGTTTCCTGACCACACATTCCCAGAGTGCTTATAGCTGTGGCAAATGCTACAGTTTCTACAATCTTAATATACGGCTTAATATCTCAAAGCAGATGGACTGCTTCATTTGTCTGTAAGGCAAATTTGGTTCAAAACTTAAAATGCAGATATTTCATTTTCTTTAGAAGAAGAATTCTCTTACCTCCCAGATTTTCTCCAGCTGTTCAAGGATGTTGGAAACCCCAGGAAACAAAGGTTGACCCTGGAACATTTCAATAAAGATGCAGCCTGCACCCCTAGCAAAGGAAACAAGAGTAAATTGACACTTTGAAAGAAATCATACAAGCGAAACTGAACTACTAGAATTTCTCCTCCCAAGAAATATTTTAGGGAGAGTTAAATAGGGACCACATGATATTAAAAGTCTTGGGCCAAAAAAAAGTCCCCATATCAAACAAAAATAAGAACAGCCTACAGCTTTTTATTAAAATGGAACACCACGAGAAGCAGTTAGGAAAGCAGTAGAGTTAGCAAACATTGTAGATCATTCAAGCTCGTTATCTGTTTTAGGAGAAGAGGGGAAAGTACTGTACCCCCAAATTTCATTTCATCCCCACTTTTCATTGAGTCTAAGATGCTATCATTGTAAGAAGCATCATTGGTTTTTTGCCATTAAGAAAAAAAATGCAAGTTAAACTATGACATGATCAGAATGTTCATTTTATACTTATTGTAAGGGCTGTTATAAATTTAATTAAATGTAGATTATTTTCTCATATTGCATACTTGTACATGAAAAAGAAACATTAAGCAAAATAAATTGGTTTAGGTATTCCTAAAACTTTTCCACATTCAGCATTTGACTCAGACTCTTTGATGTCTACACTTATCTATGTATCATCCTCTATATTAAGAATTTGATGATGCAGCATTTCTTAAAATAATCCATAAAACAACTAAGAGTCATCGGTCCTGGGCTCCTAAGCTGGCCTAGCAGTTACATAGTGTTAGCTTACTTCTGACTCCTGCTTAAAGAATGTTGCTAAACATGTCTGATTTGCTCCTTCTCCACAACAATTTGGTTCCTAGGAGTTTAAAAAAAAAAAAAAATAGGACGTTTGCAGAGTTTTCTTCCTAGTTGCTGA
>NW_016813578.1:244264-254580 GCF_001698545.2 Rhinopithecus bieti | reverse complement strand
TTTTTCTTTTTTTGAGACAGGGTCACTCAGGCTGGAGTGCAGTGGTGCAATTTCAGCTCACTGCAACCTCCACCTCCCAGGTTCAAGCAATTCTCCTGCCTCAGCCTCCCAAGTAGCTGGGATTACAGGCATGCACCACCATGCCTGGCTAATTTTTGTATTTTTAGTAGAGACAGGGTTTCACCATGTTGGCCAGGCTGGTCTCAAACTCTTGGCCTCAATTGATCCACCTGCCTCAGCCTTCCAAAGTGCTGGGATTACAGGCATGAGCCACCATACCCAGCCTTATTGCCAATTTTTAAAAAGCCTCATTTTATTCTTTTCTTTTTTATTTTCTAATATTTTTTATAGAGACGGGATCTCACTATGTTGCCCAGGCTGGTCTTGAACTCCAAGCCTCAAGCAATCCTCCTGCCTTGGCTACCCAAAGTACTGGGATTACAGGTGTGAACCACCACGCGCCTGGCCTATTTTTTCTTTTCTACTGATTTTTGCTGTATAAGAAACATCTTGACATGTGACACAAGAATTTTGATCAGATAAATTTAACTTATGAATCTGGTAGAGTATCTTGAGGTAAATTTGTAGAATTATTGTTATTTTAAAGTTCCTCATTAACTTGTATTTAAATATCCATATTCTTTTTGTCTCCTGTCTTTAAAACAAGAGGTATTAAGGATATAAATGAAACAATATATGAAGGCGAATAAAAGTGATGGAAAACTGTCAAATGCTTAAAAACACCCTGGTTGCTAGCAATGATCCACTAAGAGATAAGCCAACGGAGAAACCTCGTTCGTGGGCACCACCAAGTGGTCTTCACCCTGCCCCCTGTGACTTCTCCACTTGCACTTTCTTGAAAGGCCTCAAACCATTTTGTTTTGAAGTAAAAATAAATACGTGTCTGTGTATATAAAATACATACATAATTGGCTTATTACTTGGTTATAAAGTAGAAATGGAAATGTATTGGCTTTTAAAGGCATGAACTAACCCGCTATCCAGTTCCCAAACACCTTCCAGAAACCCCAGGAGCTCACAAACCACTAGAAGGATTGAAAACATTTTAAACAACATTCAAAAAATGACATTCCTAGGTTTAAACCTGTAATTCACTTTCTTTTCTCCCCCAAAAAGCTTTCCATTGCCTGGAAGAAGCTTGTTGCCTTTTCATAGTGTGTTTTTTTTTTTTTTTTTTTTTTGAGACGGAGTCTCGCTCTGTTGCCCAGGCTGGAGCGCAGTGGAGCGATCTGGGCTCACTGCAAGCTCCGCCTCCCGGGTTCACGCCATTCTCCTGCCTCAGCCTCCCTAGTAGCTGGGACTACAGGCGCCCACCACCACGCCCGGCTAATTTTTTTGTATTTTTAGTAGAGACGGGGTTTCACCATGTAGCCAGGATGGTCTCGATCTCCTGACCTTGTGATCCACCCGCCTCGGCCTCCCAAAGTGCTGAGATTACAGGCATGAGCCACCGTGCCCGGCCGATGTGTTTTCATACTTACAGCTGTAGGGAACCAAGAAGTCATTTTGTTACACAATTCCTTAGTGTCGTGTCATTTACCTTCTATACCACTAAAATTGTATACAAAATTATGTAAAATATATTGGCAAAAACTAGAGCACTCAGGCCATTATATAAGTACCATAAAGTAACATAAGATGTTTGTGTTCCAGAGATATAATGCCAATATTTGGTTTATATGCTTGAAATTCTCCATTTGCATTTTGGGGAAGGTTGAAACCTTCCTTATCTAACAAATCTAAGTCTAAGGTTACTCATTTATACACACACACATGCACACACACTATATATATAGTGTGTGTGTATGTATGCACTTGTGCATGCCTTTAGAACACTTACAAAATTCCTAAATCAATTTTATTTCAGTACATGGACTATCCACAGGTACCATAAATATCAATGCATTGAAAACAAAATAAGTCCACACTGTAAGTTTGAAAGGTGACAGATCTGTTCTAGGTGTAAGCATTGTAATCCCAGCACTTTGGGAGGCCAAGGCGGGCGGATCATGAGATTAGGAGTTCAAGACCAGCCTGGCCAACATGGCAAAACTCCATCTCTACTAAAAATACAAAAATTAGCCTGGCATGGTGGTGTGTCCCTGTAATCCCAGCTACTCAGGAGGCCGAGGCAGGAGAATTGCTTGAACTGGGGAGCCGGAGGTTGCAGTGAGCCGAGATCGCATCACTGCACTCCAGCCTGGGTGACAGAGCCAGACTCCATCTCAAACAAACAACAAACAAACATACAAACAAAACTATGCAATTTATCTTATTTTTTCATTTCTGTTCAGAACTGTTTTTTTTGAATTTGCTTCTTAAGAATACAAGTCATGTGACTATCATCTATTTTGCCCACCACAGACTATTGTTAAAGCAAACATTTTAAATATTCTGAACATTCAAGTCCAGATAGGGAACTAACTTCTACTTTCTTTTATTTTTCTATTTTGTTCTTAAATCTTCATTCCTGGGGCTCCTCTTACCCTACATATCTTTAAGCTTCTCTGAGGATTTCTGCTCTGTGGAGATACCCCTGGGGCAGCCCGTGTAGATGAAGGGGAAATGCATATGCAAGGGAGAAAAGACCTGGTGACATCAAACATTAAACCCTTCCAGAAGGGAGAGAAGCGCTGGATCATTTTATTGTTCCAACTGTGGTCCTTCAGTCAAGTTAGAGGAAACTGCTTACATGTTTTCTCCTCTTTCTGGTTCTCCTTCTACTTTTTCTCTATTCTGAACATGAACAAATTCTTCCATAAGAGGGGGAAAGATTCCTCAGATTCCTTAGGCAGTCCCTGGAGAAAAAAACCATCTCAGGAGTTTTAGGCTTTTTGGAGGTGCAAGGAGCATATCAAAATGTTGTTGGGAGAAATTAATCAGTATTTCATTTTTTACTGTTGAAGTTAATTCAGAATAACGTAATATATGGCAGTGACATGACATTCTCACTTGCTTTTCTCTAGACCACTCTTTTTATATTTGGAAGTTTGCAGCAAGAAATTTGACAGTAAAGGATCTGTTAGGCAGAGACAACTTTCTCTAGTCCTAAAACCAGCAGCTGCCTGAAACTGATACTGAATAGACGACCTTGTGTACTGAAATAAATGCTTCTTGAAAACTCAGTGTACTATGACATGGATGAACCTTGAAAACATTATGCTAAGCAAAACAAGCTGGACACAGAAGAAGTATTGTAGGATTCCACTTACATGAGGTACCAAGAATAGTCAAATTTGTAAAGATAAAAAGTAGAATAATGGTTACCAGGGGCTGAGGAGAGGGGGTAATGGGAAATTATCGTTTAATACGTGCAGAGTTTGAGTTTGGGATGATGAAAAGTTCTGGAGACGGACAGTGGTGATGGTTACAACAATAATGTGAATGTACTGAATGCCACTGAATTGTACACTTGAAAATGGTGATGAATGGTAAATTTTATGTATATTTTAACACAATACAAAAAAACTAAAAACCACACCATTTAATAATCCTAAAATATTGCATTTTTCTCACTAAAGTCCCTAATGGAATCTTTTAAGGTCTGAAAAGGTAGCAGAAAGAGAGAGAAGAAAAGATGTCGGAAGATGAGAGAATGTTGGTTGGGAGCATTGGGAATAACAAATATGTCCTAGTTGCAAGTTTTCCATAATTAACTAGAGCCCCTGTTTATTTGCTCTGGCCCCCTACTGACACTGCTGCCACCAGGCCTCATTGTGAAGGAGAGGCTCTGCACTACGGGTTATAATTGGTTTCTTTAAGACAGAGGTACCAATGCTCACCAAGTGTCATCTACCTCCTACAAAGGCATTCACTTTGGACCCTATGGGGTTGCATGGCCTAACAGAATAGGATTATTTTTCTTTCTTTTTCATTCTTTGCCAACTGGAAATCTTCTCCCTTCTCACTTCCCCTCTTATCACTCTGAAAAGAAAGAGAAAAAAATGGGAGGAGAGGGATCTCAGTGTAAACACCCAAGGTCTAGCAATTACTTTGAGGGTAAACAAATATAGTGAGCTCAATGGAAGATGCATATTGTTGTATTTCTACATTACAATTTTAGTTTTACCAGGCAAACAACAATCAAATGGAATCAATAAGAATAACAATAATTTTAACTTATAATTGCATTTTTATATTGTAAGTGTCATTGTTGCTCATGGTTAAATTCATGAAACACTTATCCATGGAATAATACACATTTTGTACATGCGGTAAAAAGGTAAGAGATATAGGTTGGTGCAAAAGTAATTATGGTTTTGCCATTACTTTCAATGGCAAAAACCACAATTACTTTTGCACCAACATAATACATGGTTTAAGAGAGACTTAAAGAACTGGTAGATGAGCTGAAGAAATTACCCAGAATGCATCACAGAAAGTTAGGGAAATGGAAAATATGAAGGAGAGAATAGAAATGGATAACAGAAGAATATGATCTAATAGTCTTTCATTGGAGATCTACAGACAGAGAATAGAATAGAGTCAATATTCAAAAAGAAAATGGCTGATGAAAGACATGAATTCATAAATGGAAGAGGCACAAGATATACCAAGCAGGGTAAGTAAAAAGAAATCCACACTAGACACCTCCTAGAGAAATCTGCCTAATTACAAAGGCAAAGAATAAAGTCTTTAAAATATCCAGAGAAAATGAGATCACTTGCAAAAGGAAGGTAATAAGGCTAAAAGCAAACTCCTCGACAGCAACAAAGGAAGACAAAGAAGAGGAATGACATCTTCAAAGTTCTGAGGGAAACAACTGTCAATCTAGAATCACATCCCCAACAAAACTATCTTTCAATAATTAGGGTTTATCTTCTGAAAACAAAAACAGAGAATTTGCCACCAGCAGGCCTACATACACACACAAAAAACTCTAAAAGATGTATTTCAGGAGAAAGGAAAATTATTCTGAAAGTGGTAACTAAAGTGCACAAAGGAATAATGAGCAGTCTTAAATTTACTCGCACTTAATGAAAATAACTTCAAAGCATATAAAGCAAAAGTGGATAGAATTCTGACAAATCAACAATATAGTGAATGATTTCAACACATCTTTCATTGGTAGGTTAAAAAGACGAAAATAATATAAAGAAGATTTGGATAACACAAACACCAATCTTGAATTTTTGAACATATGTAAAAACGGTGGCTCACGCGTGTAATCCCAGCACTTTGGGAGGCCAATGCAGGTGGATCACCTGACGTCTAACGTTCGAGACCAGCCTGGCCAACATGGCAAAACCCCATCTCTACTAAAAATACAAAATTAGCTGGGCATGATGGTGTGCGCCTGTAATCTCAGCTACTCGGGAGGTTAAGGCAGGAGAATCGCTTGAACCCGGGAAGTGGCGGTTGCAGTGAGCCGAGATGATAGAGCCACTGTATTACAGCCTTGGAGACAGAGTGAGACTCTGTCTCAAAAACAAAACAAAACAAAACAAACAAACAAACAAAAAATAGCACTCAACAATTGGGCGGACACACACATTCTTCTCAAACACACATTCTGTGTGTTATGAAATTACAAATTCTGATCACATGTTAGGCTAGTGCGTCTCACACTATCTGTGATGAAACAGGATTTCACAATTTGGAGGCAACTTTTAACCTTGAAATAATTTCAAACTTATAGAAAAGTTGCAGCAGTATAAAGAACTCTCTTATATCCTCCAAACAGGTTCAGTCATTGCCAATATTTTGTCACTTTTGTTTCATTATTTTATCTATCTATCTATGTATCTGTCTATATCTTTTCTGAAGCGTTAGGGGGTAAATTGTAGATATCATGACTCTTCATCCCTAAATAATTATGTTGGTATTTTCTGAGATTCAAAGTATCCTCTTACATAACAACAGTACAATTATCAAAATCAGGAAATTTAACATTCATCCAATACCCCTATCTAATCCACAGTCCCTATTGAAATTTCACCTATTGTTCCTACAGTATTCTTTAGAGCACCATCTGCCCCAAGATCCAATCTAGGACCATGCATTACATTTAGTTGGCATGTTTCTGGAGTCTCCTTTAATCTGGAACAGTTCCTCAGTTTTTATCTTTTAAAATCTTAACACTTCTAATAAGTACAGGCCAGTTACTTTGCAGAATGTTCCTTAAACTAGGTTTATCTGATGTATCCTCATGATTAGATTCAGATTATGCTTCCCCCCAACAGAAATACCACATAAATGATATTATATCCTTCTCAGTGCATCATATGAGGAGACACATGATGCCAGTCAGTCCCATTATTCATTATATTAACTTTAATCACTTGGGCAAGATATTGTCTGCCAAATTTCTCTACTGTCAAGTTACCATTTTTTCCCTTTGTGATTAACGAGTAATTTGTGAAAGGTACTTTGAGACTATGTAAATATCTTATTCCTCATCAAACTTTCCCCCTCTACTTTAGCATTAATTATTCTTGTTTCTACCAAATACTACTATACTGGTTATAAAATAGTGATTTTCTAACTGTCATTTTCAATCCAGTTATTAGTTGACATTATTCTGTCAGGAGAAGCTTAGGCTGTCACTCTGTTGCCCAGGCAGGCTGTAGTACACTGGCGCGATCTCAGCTCACTGCAATCTCCTGAGAAGCTGGGATTGCAGGCGTGCACCACCAGGCCCAGCTAATTTTTTGTATTTTTAGTAGAGATCGTGTTTCACCATATTGGCCAGAATGGTCTTGAACTCCTGGCCTCAAGTAATCCACCCACCTCAGCCTCCCAAAGTGCTGGGATTACAGGTGTGAGCCACTGTATCCGGTGAGCTTCCCTTCTTATCTAACTAGCCAGGAAGCTTGCTATCTTATTTTATTCAATGGATTATAATCCATTACTCTCATTATTTACTTTGATGCTCAAATTGTCCCAGATTTAACCAGCAGAAGCCTCTTCAAGTTGCTTCCCATGTCCTTTTGGCATATTCCTATCATTTTTTGATTACTTTGTAAGGAAATTTTCTGGCCCAACAAGATGCTCCAGGCTCATCTTGTACATTCTCTGCCCCAGCTTTAGAATCAGTCATTTATTCAAAGAATCCAAGTTCTCTTTAACAGAAAACGTTATTAAGAAATCAGGGTCTGGGTAGTAGACCAACATTTATGTAAAATATAATAATACATTTCATTTAAAATATATGCTATATCTGGCATCATTAAATGCAAACCCTCTCTGAGGGAACGCACTTCATTCAAGTCATCAAAGAACTCTCACAAATAAAATTCCAAGGCAAATCAGCATATCACTGTCAAAAACACATGAACACACATAGGAAAAAAGATACCATATGTAAGAACAAAAAGAAACAATAAACTATGAAATAGACTTACAAGAACCTTTGTTTCAGATATGTCAGACCTTCAAGAGAAGGTTATAAAACTTTATTAAAAGTCATTTAAAAATAACTTAAACAGGTGAAGCAATATGCCATGTTAAAAAATTGGAGGACAATACTGTTTTATAAAGAAGTAAATTATCTACAAATTGTTCTATAATTACTATGCAATTCCAATGAAAATCCCAGGAGCATTTTTCATGAAACTTGAAACATTAAATCTAAAATTTATATGAAAAATCAGAAGAGAAATATAGCCAAAACACTCTTGAAGAAGATGAAATAGGCTGGGAGACTTGGCCTACAAGATACCAAGTATTATTGCAAAGCTATAGACATTAACAGTGTGGCACTGGTACAAAAACAGACAAATTGGCAGAGCAGAGAGCACAGAAACAGACCTATGTATTTATGAAAACTTGATATAAAGGAGATTTGGCATGGCACATCACTGAAGAAATTAGTGTGAAACAACTGTTGAGCAAATACAAGTCAATTTCAATGTATTAAAGATTTAAAGTGAAAGCAGAAACTTTACAATCTTTAAAAGAATGTACTGGACAGGCTGGGGGTGGTGGCTCACACCTGTAATCGCAGCACTTTGGGAGGCCAAGGTAGGGGGATCACTTGAGGTCAGGAGTTCGAGACCAGCCTGGCCAACACGGTGAAACCTCGTCCCTACTAAAAATACAAAAAAATTAGTCAGGCATGGTGGTGCATGCCTGTAATCCTAGCTACTCGGGAGGCTGAGGTGGGGGGATTGCTTGAACCCAGGAGGCGGAGGTTGCAGTGAGACGGGATGGCGCCACTGCACTCCAGCCTGGGCTACAGAGTAAGACTCCATCTCAAAATAATAATAATAATAATAATGATGATGTATTGGACAAAATCATTCTGACCTCAGGGAAGGAAGGAATTTTAAACAAGAAGCAAAAGAGCTACCCATAAAAGAAAAGAGTGATAAGGTCAGTAATATTATAATTCAGAACTTTGTTCAAAAAGACAACATAGGCCAGTTGCGGTGGCTCACACCTGTAACCCCAACACTTTGGGAGGCCAAGGCAGGTGGATCACCTGAGGTCAGGAGTTCATGACCAACCTGGCCAACATGGTGAAACACCGTCTCTACTAAAAACACAAAAATGATCTGGGCGTGGTGGGGCACACCTGCAATCCCAGCTACTCGCAAGGCTGAGGGACGAGAATCGCTTGAACCCAGGAGGCGGAGGTTGCAGTGAGCTGAGATCAAGCCACTGCAACAGAGCAAGACTCTATCTCACACATACACACAAAAAATATATATATATCTGAAATATTCACTAACAGAAAATAAAGTATAGCGAAACAGATCAACATGGATGAATCTTAGAAACATGTAACATATGGAATGAAACAAAACCAAGTCACAGAAGACTAAAAGCAATATAACATCATTTTTATAAAACCTCAAAATCAAGTAAAACAAAAAATTCTTTAGAATACCTCTAAAATGTAAAAGGATTATTTTAAAAAGATGTAAGAGAATACTGACCAAAGAAAAGGAAAAAAAAAATCAGGTAAAGGCCTTCTAGTGGAGGGGCAGGGTATGGGAAAGGGACACAGTTGATAGGATAGCACGGATTATGTTCTAGTTGTTACACTGGGTAGCAGGTTATGGAGGTCATGTTATTAAGCTTCTGAATTGGTTGGGCGTGGTGGCTTATACCTGTAATTCCAGCACTTTGGGAAGCCAAGGCAGGAGGATCTCTTGAAGCCAGGAGTTTGAGACCAGCATGGGCAACAAAGTGAGACTCTCTCTCTCTACATTTTTTAAATTAGCCAGGTGTGGTGGCACACACCTGTATTCCCAGCTACTCAGGAGGCTGAGGCAGGAAGATCACTTGAGCCCAGGAGTTGGAGGCTGCTGTGAGACAACCTCACCTCTGTACTCCAGCCTGGGCAACCAAGGGAGACCCTGTCTCGAAAAGTAAATTAAACTTCTTAATCTACATCAGCTTTCTTAATCTTGACACTACAGACGTTTTGGGTTGGATAAATCTTTGTTGCAGGGGCCTGTCCTCTGCACTGTAGGATGTTTAGCAGCATCCCTGGTCTCTACCCACTAGATGCCAGTGCTACCCCCACCCCCCTACCCCCAGCTGTGAAAACAAAAAATGTTTTCAGGCATTGCCAAATGTCCCCTGCAGAGCAAAATTGCTCCCTGGTTGAGAATCACTGATCTACATATATGTTATATACACTTTTGAATGTTTTAAATATTCCATAATAAAATATAGTTTAAAATTGATGGGTGGAAGTTTCACTATGTCTGTGAAACATAATCAGGAAGCTATCATTAAGAGCTGAGTAAGCCAGAGCCTGCCGGAGTCCTTTGAAGTGACAGTGCTGAGCAGTGTGAGCTGACAGTTTCAGGAGGGTTTTGACTAGCACATGATATTTCTAGAAATTGTGCCGGGTATCAGAAATCAATGACTTACACTGGAGAAAAATGTCTGCAACCTTTCTTAATTCTTTGGGAGATCTAAAAGCTTAGCTTAGTCTTTTAGGACACCATTTAATTTTTTAAAATCAATTATGGATTTTTGAAAATAGGGCTTTGTGTTTTTATATAAACCCTTTCTTCCAAGGTACTGAAAGAGATTCATATATTTCATTACCTTTGGAGAGTTGGCTGTGTCTGTAAAGTCATCACATGTCTAACAGTGGCCCCCAGATGACTGGGAGGTCTCCAGGAATATGATCCAGAAAAAATAACACTGCCGTTCTAGGATGATGAGTGTCTGAGAGCTCACTATTGCACCCCATGAACCTTAGAGCCTCCCCAACTCTGTGGCTTTACTTGAGAGCACCTATCTGGATTCCTTCCTTCCTTCCTTCCTTCCTTCCTTCCTTCCTTCCTTCCTTCCTTCCTTCCTCCCTCCCTCCCTCCGTCCCCCACCTCTCCCCC
>NW_016813578.1:212210-241832 GCF_001698545.2 Rhinopithecus bieti | reverse complement strand
CCCACCTCTCCCCCCTCTTCCGTTCTCCCCCTCTCCCCCTCTCCCTCTCCTCTTTCCCTTTCTCCCTCTCTCTCTCTCTCGTTCTCTCTTTCTTTCTTTTGGATGGGGTCTCACTCTGTAACCCAGGCTGGATTGCAGGGGTACCATCAAGACTCACTGCAGCCTCAATTTCTCAGGCTCAGGAGATCCTCCTACTTCAGCCCTCCTGAAGTGTTTAATTAGCCATCACACCTGACTAATTTAAAATAAAAATGTAGAGACGGCATCTCACTGTGCTATCCAGGCTGGTCTTAAACAACTGGGCTGAAGCGATTGATCCTCCAGTCTTGGTCTCCCAAAGTGCTGTGATTACAGGCATGAGCCGCATGCCCAGTCACCTGTTTGGTTCTTATACTTGTACTATAGCTCCATTTAACTCAGATGGGGAGAGTTTATTACCTTCATTTTTTAAAATGGAGAAACATAGACACAGAGAGGATACATGACTTTTTCAAGATAACAGAATCCAGAGTTAATTGATTAGAAATCGAACTGGCATGAAAATCGGGTGTCTTGAAGCTCAGTCTTTTTTTTTTTTCCCCCTAAACCGGGCTCTGAACTATGTTTGGACATGTGTAAGTATGTTCATGCAGATGTGTGTGGATGCACATGCACGTGTGTGCACATCTGTGTGTCTGTGGTTTGGGGATGTATGTTTGTTTCTCTGAGGATAAGGTGTCAAGGAGGAGACAAGGCAAAGGATTAAAGAGAGGAGCTAGGAGGAAAGGCATGAAAGAAAGAGCATGAGATTGCCGGAGTGCTGTGGTGTAACCCTATAGTCCCAGCTACTCAAGAGGCTGAAGTGGGAGGACTGCTTCAGCATGGGAGCTCAAGACCAGCCTGGACAATCTAGTGAGACCCCAACTTCAAAAAGTAAAATAAAATAAAAAGAAAGAGTGTTCGATTCAGAAGATGCCTTGGCAAGAACTCTGTGGGTCTCAGTTCAACAGTAAAAGGTTGTAGAATAATTGCAAGAATCAAATGAGATGTATCTCTGAAAGTACTTTATGTTTCTGTATATAAATATTAGTATTTTTTTTAGTAGAGCTACTCAGGAGGCTGAGGCAGGAGAATCGTTTGAATTCGGGAGGCGGAGGTTGCAGTGAGCCGAGATCATGCCACTGCACTCCAGCCTGGGCAACAGAGTGAGACTCCATCTCAAAAATATATATGTATATTAGTGATTGCCATTATTAGAATTATTATTAAAATATAATGTGGACGATAAAGCAACCCTCGTGCGTAGGATGACTCACACTTTCTCCATTTTCTTGGCACCACTCTTACCATATGTCCAGCTCAGAGGAATATTCAGTGGCTCCCAGCAAAGCATCGGGGGGCCGGTACCAGAGGGTCACGACTTCTGAAGAGTATGTCTGGCTGGGAATGGACTTGGCCCGAGCAAGACCTGTCCAAAAGGGAAAAGCATAAAACCCATTGTTCTGGACCTTGGCTTGCACCTTGATGCACTGGACCGGGGTAAACACCATTAAAAAAAAAACACACAAATTTAGGTGATTTTAGTAGAACTAATCACTATCTTGACTCTTGTCTATCACTTCTTTAAGTGAATTTCTCAAATTTTGGCCTGCTTTGCAGCTAGATGTGGCCTTCTTGGCAGCTGAGTGTGGTCAGGTGACTAAGTTCTTGCCTATATTATATGAACAGAGGTGATATGTGAACTTCCAGATCGTGCCTTAGTGGAGGGGTTAAGGGTTCTGTTTCCCTTTTCTCCTTCCTCCAGGCTGTGATGAGCAGGAGGAGGCAGCCATCTTGAAACATGCAATGGGGGATGGTGGAGCCACGTAACAGAAGCAGCCTGGGTGAAGACAGCATGGGGCCACCATACATGCTCTGCCCGCTTAGTTCAGGACTGTGTTGCAAGAGAAAGTTAAGTTTCTAGCATGTTATACCTCTGTAATTTTGGGTCTCTGTAACAGAAACTGAGCTCAGTTTATGACTAACATGGCCACCTTCTGTTTTGGCACTCCAGGAAAGCCCAGTTTAGTAGATAAATCATCCAAATTAATTAGTTTGGTAGGACCTTAGATGAATTTCTAAGTGCTGTTCTGCAGAATGAGTCTTTCTGTCAGTCAGCTGTTTATCTCACAGAATTGCAAAAAAAAACTTCAATAGATGAGTTCGCTATTGTTAACGAGAATTGATAAACAAATATCTGTTAAATGCTTACATGTCAGGATAAAAGCTGCCATTTCAGAATAAATACTGCAGTGATAGTATCACCATTTGGCATCTGCCAAACAGAGAAGACTGGTTCCTTAGCTCACATAGAGCCAGTTTTTCAACAAGTATTTATTAAGCACCTACTATGGTACCAGGCACGAGGGATAAAATGATAAGCAAAAACATACCCAGGGTGCCCTCATTATGCTTACAGTCAAGTTGAGACAAAATCATCACGCAAATCTATATATATTTGTGCGTGTGGGTGTGCGCACACATGTGCATATATTTGTGTGTATGCATGTATTTGTGTGTGTGAATACAACTATAAACTGTGATAAATGCTAAAATGGAAAGATACAGTGATACTTAGAGGAAATCTGCTTCACTTTAATGGGAATAAAACTTTGCATCTCACACCTATATAAAGAAGGTAGGAGAGCAGGAACAAGTGTCCTGGAGTCTCCATCCTGACAGGAGTCCATGCTACAATCTGGGGTTAGCCTCTTTATCATCTTGGGATAATCTCGATCTATTCAAATATAATTTGTATATTCACTTAGATTTAGGAAAACTTACTAAGTACAGTTTACTCTACCAATGTCTCTATATCAAAACTGGCAGTGGGGCAGTAGGGGTGCCCAGCTTTTGGCCATCTGACTAAACTGGGACTTGGTGGAATCCTAGAAAGCTACCAATCCCTCCCTGTTTCGTGCCTCACACTTCCTTTATGGTAGTTTGATATCCTCACAAAGCATCATGTTCTCAGGCCTCCAGTTTTCAAAGGCCAGGCCCAGTTGATGCTTAAACAAGTGCACACAAAAGCGTCATTGTTCACAGCCCAGAATGAGACCCAAGGAGTGACTTACCAAAATCAGCCAGTTTGAGCTCTCCCAGGTGACTGATGAGTAAGTTCTGAGGTTTCAGGTCCCTGTGAAGAACGTGTTGGTGGTGGATGTACGCCAGGCCCCGCAAAAGTTGAAACATGAAAAGCTGGAAGGAAGAAACACTATCCATAAGGAGATTTGAGCCACTACGTGCTGATTTCGCCTCTAAATCAAAAACAGTCATCTCAAAGAATATAGTAAAAGTGTCTGAGAGCCAAAAAAAAAAAAAAAAAAAAGAAGAAGAAGAAGAAGAAGAAGAAGAATTTTACATTCAGAGGGGGAAGAAAAAGGACAAGGAAAGTCAAGTAACTAGACTGTGTCCTAAACAAAGGGAATCTGGCTTTTCCTGACATCTCATTTCTTTGATACTGAAGGAATTACCCTTCTTTAAAAATCTAAAGTGAAACTTTGAAGTTTCCTTTGGAACACTAGTTATTGATTTAGATGTGAAAGATTTAATTTTTTTCCCCACCGATGAACTTGGCATATAAGATCAAAGTTGACCTGGAAATGATATTCTAAAGTTTACAACTGCTTAAGTTTTCCAGGCTCTCTGATATGAAACCCTTTTAAAAACACAACACAAGGAGACCACACTAAAAAAATATATCTTTAGATGGTATTAGAAAATAAAGAAATCTTTATCTTCTTAAACCTATTTTTAAAGTCTTAAATTCAAAGTCGAAAACAAGGGAAATACATCGTACGATGAAAAGGGAAGAGAGACCAAAAGAAGTTAGATCCCCCCTCAAAAAAGGAAATCAAAAAAGAATAAGGAATAAATTGTAGAGGGAAGAAGGGAGAAAGGGTAAATGGTAGTGGTGGAGAAATAAAAGGGAAAAACACATTCTAAGCTCCAATTTAAAAGTGTTTCATGTGGTTATGAGGCACCGAAACCAAAGCCATTACTAGGTTCCCACCATTACGGAAACTTACGGGAAAAAAGAATGCTTAGTATTCCAAGTATCTTTTGCTATTTTCCAGTGCCATTGGCAATTGAGAATTCAAACACCAACATCAGTATTTATAAAGACCTATGTCAACTGAGAACATGTTCTGGCAGTTCAGAAAGGAAGGGCTGGGCCCAGCATTTCTGGGACATGGGCAAAATGGCAGATGCAGAGTTATGTGGATTAATCCTCTTTTTCAATAGTATCTTAGAAAACTAGGACCTTCAGAGATGCTAGGACCACTACTGACCTAACAATGACCTGGAAACATTGGAGCCAAATGGTCCAATGGAAGCAGGAGCATGGGGAGTTTACCTGCCGTAGCACACCTGCAGCTGTGCAGGTTTCATGTAGCTACCACATCAGGTTCATAAACCATTTAAGAATTTTAAAAATTTCTTCTGACTCCTAGTCAAATGTTAACTGGTTCCATGAATCTTCCCAGCATTTTGTCTTCCCGGTGCTTGAAATATACACACACTATTCATTTTACCATTCACCAAGCCACAAAGCTTCCACAGCACAAAATTCCTACACTGACATTTAAACCTTCTGATTGGTGATAAATATAAATGTGTTCATGGAAAAGACAATACAAAGAACCAGCTTAAATTCCAGGTAAAAGACAAGAAGATACCATAGTATGTGCTTAAAATATGTTTTCAAACTGGCCCAGTGGCTCATGCCTGTAATCCCAGCACTTTGGGAGGCCAAAGCGAGCAGATCACCTGAGGTCAGGAGTTCGAGACCAGCCTGGCCAATGTGGTGAAACTCCATCTCTACTAAAAATACAAAAATTAGCTGGGTGTGGTGGCGTCTGCTTATAATCCCAGCTACTCAGGAAGCTGAGGCAGGAGAATTGCTTGAACCTGGAAGGCAGAGGTTGCAGTGAGCCAGGATCGCGCCACTGCACTCCAGCCTGGGTGGCAGAGTAAGACTCCATCTCAAAAAAAAAAAAAGTGTTTCAATATGCAGGATTAGGGAAAGAGGAAGATAAAGACAGGTAGATAGAAGACAGGAAGTTGGTGACCAGTGAGGGATACAGCCTTTGGAATGCCATACTTATCCTCAGTTTACAGAGAAAAATGGGGCTCACTGTAACTTTAAAAACATGTCTAGGAAGAGTCAGAGCCAAGACTCAAATTCAGACTTGTCTGACTCCACTATACCATCCTGAGAAACTAGAGAAAAGACAGAAAATGAAAACATGAGAGGGAAGGAGGGAGCCAGCTGGCTGAGTCAGAGACAGAACTTCTTAGTAGGTCAGCTTGAAATGCCTTTTATGTCCCAAGTGTAGACTGTTCTCACTAATTAGCCAGTCACTTCCCACCTTCTTGCCATTCAACCCCTTTCCTCTCTGCCAGATACGTCTACAGGCATTTGTAAGTGGTAAAGCACTGCAGCATTAAGGTATGGCATTTTATAACCACATTTCTCAAAACTTTTGTGCTGACAAACCTCACGACCCACTCACCCTTTCATCCCTCCCAACCTGGATTCTTCCTTCAACACTGCAGAAGCTTCACCAGTTACTGCACCCTAACATAACCAAATATGATGGCGTCTGCACAGTTCAACATCAGCCAGACTGCAGGTGACTCTTTCCAGAAAGGCTTCCCAAATCCCAGGGGTTAGACCTGTTTCCAACTCAATAAGGTTTGGGGGAACAAAATAATTCCATTGAACTAGTGCCATCTGGGCCAGGAGTTACTCAAA
Source organism: Rhinopithecus bieti (assembly GCF_001698545.2). Taxonomy (NCBI): domain Eukaryota; kingdom Metazoa; phylum Chordata; class Mammalia; order Primates; family Cercopithecidae; genus Rhinopithecus; species Rhinopithecus bieti. The sequence goes on along the minus strand of NW_016813578.1, from coordinate 236,056 downwards.
AGCTAATGAGATCCGTTAGCCAACTCCTTATAGGGAAGCCTGAGTCCTTCCATCCCCCTGGAATCCCTGGGACTCATTCTACTAGAAATACGAAACAAGATAACCTCACTAGGATTCCCACCCTGCCTTCCTTGGTCACAACTCAAAATATAAGCCTCCGACTATTCCTTTTCCTCCCAACATGCTCTGATCCATTCTGCTCTGTGCTTCCTGTTTAGCCTCGTATCTATTGCTCTTCTCTCTCCCAAACCTTTTCACTGTTTACTCTCCATTCCTCAATCCTGCTTTAAAAACTACCTAAAAGCTAACCTCTGGTGAATTTCCTTCTGGCTCCTTTCCTTAAATGAGACCTTGAGCTCACTGCTTCCCTATAGTATTCTCAAGTGGATATTAGTTTTTCTATAATTTCCTCATACCTTTGACCGCTGACAAGTGTCATAAGCTGCCTCCCTTTTCCCCACTACCACTTCAAAACCATTACTGCTCTACTTTGAAGTAAAAACCCCTGTCCCTCGGATTTTAATGCCATCCAGTGACATCTTCCATTACTCTTCTTTTAGCGGTCATTCACTGAATTCTCAATCACTCTCTGTCATTCACTGAAGATGTGGGCACTTGGATCACAGCTGTTGCCTCTATGACATTAGTGCCCATGAGAACAGCTCTAGCCAACCTCAGCTCCAGCCAACCTCAGCTCCAATGATCTGCTTCTCCAGTCCACTTCAGACACTAACTCGGGTGGTCACACACTAGATCTTGCCATTGTATGGAACTGTTTGTCCTCTGAAATACAAAATTCATCCCCCTATAAAAATGCCTTTGCAATGATTGTGTCATTCACAGTGTTTTTTACCATGGTTTCCTATGACTTTTCCTATGAAATCCAATGGATACCTCTTATTCCTTATCTTTGCAAGATTTGGCATCATAGACCATGCCTTCCTTCCTGAGGCGCTGCTCTCTTCTTTTGGTTCCACAATCTCCTAATTTTTTTTCTACCCCTCTGGCTGTTCTTTTTATAGATTCTACTTCTACTGATATCTAATATATTGATATTCTGGCCAGGCGCAGGGACTCACACGTGTAATCCCAAAACTTTGGGAGGCCAAGGCAGGAGGAGTGCTTGAGTCCAGGAGTTCGAGGCCAGCCTGGGCAACACAGCAAGACCTCATCTCTATAAAAAATAAAAATAGGCCAGGCACAGTGGCTCATACCTGCAATCCCAGGACTTTGGAAGGCCAAGGCAGGTGGATCACTTAAGGTCAGAAGTTCAAGACCAGCCTGTCAAACATGGTGAAACCCTGCCTCTACTAAAAATACAAAAATTAGTCGGGCGAGGTGGGGGGTGCCTACAGACCCAGCTACTTGAGAGGCTGAGGCAGGAGGCTTGCTTGAACCCAGGAAGCGGAGGTTGCAGTGAGCTGAGATTGCACCACTGCACTCCAGCATGGGCAACAGAGACTCCCATCTAAAAAATAAATAAATTAATTAAAATAAAATTAAAAAAATAATAATAACATATTGATATTCTTAGGGTTCCATCTTTGATCTTCTGTTTTCATTCTACACATGCTCCCTTAGCTATCTTACCCATTGACAGTGCTCTAATGAACAACTGTATTCTGATGATTTCAAAATCTTTATCTCCAATTCAGATTGCCTTTCTACTTTAGGCCCACATAGTCTGGAGTTCACCTGTACATCCCACAATCACCTCAAACTTAGCATATCTAAAACACAATTCACAGTATCTCTCCAAAGTAAATTTTTCTTTCTGATTCTCTATCACAGTGAATGGCACCATTATCCATCTTAATACTCAAATCCAGAAAAAGATATCGCTGACTCTTGTTTTCCCATCAGTTCTGGCTAAGTAATTGGTCTCATATCTGCCCACTTTCTCCTACCATCATCTCACATCTGTACCACTGTGGTTCTGATTAGCCTCACTGTCAAGGCTGGAACCTTAATAGACACCAGCATTCAGGAAATGAGTAGATGGAGAGAGGTAGAAGAAAACAAGGAGAAAGTAGGGTCAGGGGAATATAACGTTTCAAAAAAAATGTATTGCCCTCATTCCAGTCTATTCACCACACTGCCATCAGTGTAAGCTTTATAAAAAGAAAATCTGAATTTATCACCTCTTTGTTTAAAACCATTTAATGGCTCCTGATATAAAATAGCACGACTGTAATGTTGTGAAATATATGTTTGATCTTCAACTAGATTCCTGGCAGCCAACTCCTAAAATCCTTAGAATCTCCAAAGTGATGTATTTTTGTAGAATTGCCTGATAGCTGGCAGACCCTTGGGTAGCTTTAGGATAGGGACTGGTCACTGGAAAGACCAAGACCTGATTAGGGAGGGGAGAGGGGATGAAGGTTAAGTTGATCACCAGTGGCCAATAGTTTAATAAATCATGCCTACACAATGAAGCCTCTGCAAAACCCGGAAAGATTAGAGTACAGAGACCTTCTGGATAGCTGAACTCTCATGGAGGCTTCTGGAGGAGTATTGCCTGGGATGGGCGTGGATGCTCTGTGCCCCTTCCCACATTCACTGATGCCTCCACTTTGGAGAACTCATCCTTACTCCCACCTGCTTTGATTTGGATAACCTCTTCCTTTGTGCCTCCATATACCCACAATAAATTCCTTTATTTATTAGTGTGTCCCTCACAAATCCACAAGGTCAATGCAGTCAAGAGTATGACTTTTAGCTGTATTTCCGATGCTTGCAATACTGTCCACCATACCCTCCTTCTTGAAATTGCTTCTTCCCTTAACTTCCATGACAGTGTGTGTTTTTTTTCCAGATGCTCTGCATTCCTATAAGCTGCTTCCCTTCGTTCCTTAATTTCCTGTTCTTCTTCTCATCCCAAAAGGCAAAAGTCTCATCATCAGTCCTCCTCTCTTTGTGTATTTGCTCTTTTGGTTGCCTATTCCTTGTCTTCTAAACTCTATGTGCTGAAGACCCTGAGATCTACACGTCCAGCTCACAGCTCCCTTCTGAGCACAGATTTCCTTTTAGATTGCCTACTGCTCATTTCCCTTCGGAGATCCTGTCTCACCTGGGACCTCAACATGTCTGAAACAGGACTCCTCCTCTTTCTCTCCAAACCAACTTCTTCTCCTATTTCTGTTAATAGAGCTACAATTCTCCTCATCAGTCAAACTCAAAACCAGTTATGTCTGGCCCCATCCTTTCCCTCCTCATGCTCACATTACCAAGAGGTGAACTCTTCTTTGTTACTGATTTTCACATTCCTCTCCATTCTCATCGTCACTACCATAATGTTGTACTTGATTACTAATTGCTAACTAGATCCTTGCTCAGTGCTTGGCTCTTGACCAGCACCATCAGCTTGGCTCATGTTAGAATACAGAGGTTCAGGTTTAACCCCAGACTTGCTGAGTCAGGTCTCCGGTCACTTGTCTGCTCACTGAAGTTTGAGAAGCATTAGGCCAGGCCACATCAATAAATTCTTTGGCTCACACCTGTAATTCTAGCACTTTGGGAGGAGGAGGTGGGAAGATCATTTGAGGCTGGGAGTTTGAGGCTGAGGTGAGCCATGACTGCGCCACTGCACTCTAGCCTGGGTAACAAAACGAGACTCTGTCTCAAAACAAACAAACAAAAAATTCTTAAGTGGAATCCCTGACTCTAGTCTCTTCTTTCCTTTCATACATCCTATAGACCACAGTGATATAAATTTCTTCTGATCATATTATTTTATCTCAGCTCAAATTTAATGACTAATGACTGTACTCTCCAAGGAATAAAATTCACATTTCTTTCTTTTTTAGGGACAGGGTCTTCCTCTGTCACTCAAGCTGGAGTGTAGTTTTGTGATCATGGCTCACCTCAGCCTCAAACTCCTGGGCTCAAATGATCCACCCACCTAGCCTCCCAGGAGGCTGGGACTGCAGGTGTATGCCACCATGCTCAGCTGATTTTTAAATTTTTTGTAGAGATGAGGTCTTGCTATGTTGCCCATGCTAGTCCTGAACTCTTGGGCACAAGTGATCTTCCTGACTTGGCCTCCCACAGTGCTGGGATTATAGGTATGAGCCACCATACCCTGCCCAAGGTCCACATTTCTTAGAAAATGAGGCTCTCAGCCACCTACCCAATCTATTTCCCCAGACTTGTGTATGCTGTTTCACTAATATATTCTGTATTTCAGGTCAACAGAACTAGAAATGCAGTATGGCACTAGTGGGAAAGAATTTTAACTAAGAATCACTTTTAGCAATGGCATAAGTTGGTTCTGTAACCTCAGGCAAAATGTTTATCCTCTCAGATCTTGGATTTCTCCTCTGCAAAATAAGGAAGTTAGACCAGGCTAGTGCTTTAAAGATTTTTTTACTGCAGTCTACAGTAAGAAATATATATGTATCTGGTATTCACATCCATACATAAAAATATAAGTACAGTTACAATTGAAGCAAAAGTTGCAGAAAATAATACTTGTTCTTTCAAAATGTAATGCATGCTAATATTTTCTATTCTCTTCTCATTTATTTATTTCATTTTTAAAAATGCAGGTTGTTCACCACCATATTGATTTCAAAACGCACTAATGGAACATGGAGATTGCAAAACACTGTGTTTCCTCTAACCCTAACAAGCCATGACTTTTGGGTCCTCTTCCGTGAACATATCCTCTATTTCCCTACTCTGTACCTTTGCTGAAAACATTTTCTCTCCCTGTAACATGCTCTCCTATTCCAGACTCTTGAAATACAGTGTGTTTAAGATCTGAAACTTCTTTTTTTTTTTTTTTTTTTTGAGACAGAGTCTCGCTGTCACCCAGGCTAGAGTGCAGTGGCGGGATCTCGGCTCACTGCAAGCTCCACATCCCGGGTTCACACCATTCTCCTGCCTCAGCCTCCTGAGTAGCTGGGACTACAGGCGCCTGCCACCATGCCCGGCTAATTTTTTTTTTTTTTTTTTTTTTTTTGTATTTTGTTTAGTAGAGAAGACGGTGTTACACTGCGTTAGCCAGGATGGTCTCGATCTCCCAACCTCGTGATCCACCCGCCTTGCTTCCCACAGTGCTGAGATTACAGGCATGAGCCACTGTGCCCGGCCTAAGATCTGAAACTTCTTAAAACTAGAAGATATCTTTGATGCCCTTGCACATCTATAGTACTAGATCGTATTTCTTTCTTGACATTCTACACAAGTGTACTGTAATAGTATTGGTGCCTATTTCTTATCTCTTCTTTTTGGCTGTAGTCCCTTGAGGGCAGGGATCATGACTTTTATGTCTAGTTTTCCTTCGAAGCATTTAGCATAGTGTCTGCTATGTGAGAGTCACTCAAGCCTGAAAATCTCACTCTCTCACAGTTATTCTTTCTCCAACAATTCTTCTATTTAATCAACACCTCCAGGTCCTTGAACCCTTCCACTCACTTCATAACTATCAGCAAGCTGCTTATCTTTACTTCCTTCCCTCAGATTAGACTCAGACTAGATACCACTGGCCAACACCTTAACTTCTGTCTTGATAATCTCTTCAACTCTCTTGCCTACCTGTCTCTTCCTTTCATATGTCTGGCAGAACTTCAACTCTGACTCAATCCAACTTGTCTACATTCTTTGCTCCTCTATTCAAATTGCCAAGCATTACCATAAAAAAAAAAATCCCACGATTGTGCAGATAATGTAATGGTCTTCACCCTTACCAGGGTCCTTAACAAACCACAAAACATTCCTATTTGGTTTCTCTAGTTAGCTCCCTATCCCATTCTCCACACAGCTCACTGGTATTTTAAATTTTTTTGTTTTTTTCACTCTCCTCAACCCTTTGTCCTCAAACATCCCTTTCCAAAACCTTACTTCCAAGACTGGGTTAGGTTCCCTTATTATGTGTTCCCACAGTATTCCTAGTTACCACGGCCATAGGCGTTAGCACTTTGATTCTCACCACCTATTTATTTATTATAGCACAACTTACTTTTTTTTTTTTTTTTTGAGATGGAGTCTTGCCCTGTCACCTAGGCTGGAGTGCAGTGGTGCGATCTTTGCTCACTGCACCTCTGCCTCCTGGGCTCAAGCGATTCTCCTGCCTCACCCTCTTGAGTAGCTGGGGTTACAGACATGTGCCACCACACCTGGCTAATTTTTTGCATCTTTAGTAGAGACAGGGTTTCACCATGTTGGCTAGGCTGGTCTCAAACTCGTGACCTCATGATCTGCCCACCCTGGCCTCCCAAAGTACTGGGATTACAGGCGTGAGCCACCGTGCCAGGCTAGTAACTTATGTATTTCAAATGTACAAAAATTAGTATCATTTATAGTATCTTAAGATAAATTTCCTTTGAATAGGAGCTTCCTTTCCAGTACTTTGAGGTCTATAAGATATATTTAGAAAATTTACTACTATGGAAAATGAAGACTGCTTACACCAAATGTTGGGGAAAGGGAAGGGCCTGTGATTTTTCTTTTTGATCAATTGCTATAACACTGTCCTTCAGGTAACTGAGGGAGTTTCACATTTTCTTTAGACATCATTAGGCATTGAAGCTCTTGAAGGATAACTTTGATGATATATGAATTCTGACATTTTGCTAGCACTGATATGGCTCTTGGGTTCACCATTCTATTAGAACTATTAACTCTATTCATATTAATTTTTGTTACAAATCTTACGAAGGGGAGTGCTTCTGGGTATTTAGGTCCACATTCTATTTTAAGGCTATATATTCTGTTTTCATAAATTGCCCAAGCCCATGGTGGCTGCCATCTTGCGTTGCTGTTGCTTGAAGGGTGGCCCTCACTACCTATTTAAGTTCATATATCTTACTGGACTTTAAGCTCATTGAAAATAAGAAACACAACTTATTCATTATTGAAACCCCAGAACTTATTACAGCACTAAGTACTCAATAAATATTTCTTAAATGAATGAATAAATGAATACATATATAAACATTAGTTAAATGAATAAATACATCATATACAAATTTCATATGGTTATTTTAAGAGCCAATCAATTAATTAATGCCAATAAAACCTTAGGGAATGAAAAGTATGAAATAAAAATGGTTTCTAAAATTTGTAACAGATGTAGAATTATAGCTAGTTAAAAGTTTATTATTATTTCTATTCTAATGACTGGAAAAATGGGAGTTAGGGCCACATATATAATAGGATCTGCTAGAACAAGTATTGCAGACTTCATCATAGACCACAATAATCTGATAGGAAGAAGGTATTTATTTTACGATGGCCTAGCTTCAGTTTTTTCTTTTTAGTATAATTCTCCTTCACTCGTTTATTCATCTAAAGACACATTTGCATGTGGCCATGACTGACAGCATTAGGTTGCTCAGAAAACATTGCTCCATATCTTAACGGGCAACTCAGCAACTCTTTTCTTTTCCTTTCTTTCTTTCCTTTTTTTTTTTAAAAAAAAAAAAAGAAAACTTTTCTCTGGAATATCAGTGATGTCCATCCTCTTATTTAGTATCATAGGACTTTGCTTTGTGAGGCAGTCTGTTTCAGAACTCTCCTGTGGGCAAGCCAGGAGAGGGTCCTGACCCTTAACGTACTCACTCTGACATTGTGAGGATGAAGCCCTCCTGGATGCTGAGACATATACTGGGCCAGGTCTGTGTGCTAAATAAAACAGCAGAGAAAGAGAAGAGAGTGAATTCAGTGGTGCTTGGATAGCTTCCTAAAGCAGAACATTGACTTGACTGTCAGAAGGTATTACGAAGTACAGAATTTTAAGAAAAAGGTGCAAAAGGAATATAACCAGGTTTTCTGAGAACCCACTGTTAAGGTCAAACACAGTGTGTCTTTCTAACTGGTGGCTCTCAGAACAAAGCCTGTTTCTCAGCACAGAGATGCTCATTTTAAATGACTGGCACTGAACACAACGACGCAGGAATTTTTCACTCTCCAAGTGTCCTTGGAGGCAAGTCAAGTACACATACCTTATAAGTTCTTTCTGCTTATTTAAATATTTTTTCTTCCAAAAATACAACATGAGTTATTCTTTAGCAAGCTTGTGTACAATTTTAAATATCTTGTGATTTTACCTTTATTGTCAATGAAAAAAAGTTGGATTCTGCTCAGACAGTGATTAAAACTAGATTAAAAATAAGTGCAAAAGCTTTATTTAGGAGGTAAACTCAAGATCCTCATTTATTATTGCTGATGAGGGGAAAAAGGACAGCAAAAGTCATGGGTAAGGAAGCAGGACCAAAGATGGATGTGGTAACAATAAGGTTCTACTAATCACAATAATGAATATTTCCATGATACTTTCCATGTTGTGTAATAAAAGTTTTATCATGCCATAAAATATTAACAGATTCATTATACAAGTACCAGGCTATTTTTCTCATGTGTTGTAAAATGCTCGAACAACTCACCATGTATTCAAAAACGAATGTCAGTGTCTCTTTGGTGTGGATTATGTCATGCAGAAGCACAATATTGGCATGTTTCAAACCCTTCAGGAGAGAAGCTAGAAAAATTAAACAAAATGTTAAATCTATCATTGATAATGAAAGTGCTGCTCTAAAGATATCAGGCAGTGTATATTTTTTAAACATTTCACATCAAACATTCTGGTTATTTTACTGCTGGAAAACAGTCTCTTGTTGCAAAAGAATATTTAAAATTACAAAGAACCTTCATTATTTCAAAAATGGTAAATCATTGCATTTACATGACTTACTGTTCCTACAGGCTACAGTAGTTGCAAAAAATATGTTTCCATTTACCTAATCAATTTCATCAAAGCACTCAGATCACTAAATGCTCCCCTCTGGGAATCTCATCAACCTAGCTTCAGAGCTACAGGAGGAGAGGCCTGGAGAGATAAAGTGCTTTGGACGAGTAGGAAATGGAGTGTTCTGCCTTTTAAAGCAGGATTTTGCGACACATGACCAGTCTCCAAAATTCTAACTCTCACAAGGGGTCAGTAAGGCTGGTGGATATGATTGGTGGGAGACAGGGATAAGAGCATGGGGTAAAGAACTGTTGAAACATGATAGAGACTGGAGAGGATTTCTTCAAGGTAATGTTGCAGACCTCTGTGGAAAGGAGAAAATGTGAACTTGAAAAGAGGAGTCAGCCAAACTTGGGGAGCCCAGGGAGGTGAAAGTGGAGAAGGCGGAGGGCTTTCTCTTGCCTCTTCAATAATAGGTTACTAAAGGCAGCCTTGAAGGGAAGAAGTCATCACAAAAGGCCAAGTGGTTGGGAGGGGTCTGAAAGTCTGTCTTTGAGCTTCCAGAGATAGGAAGACCTCTGGCTTCAGGAAAGCAGAGACTAGAAAAGCTACAATAAAGAGACCATGAGGCCTGGGCATGGTGGCTCACGCCTGTGATCCCAGCACTCGGGGAGGCCGAGATGGGTGGATCACCTGAGGTCAGGAGTTTGAGACCAGCCTGGCCAACATGGTGAAACCCCGTCTCTACTAAAAATACAAAAACTAGCCAGGCATGGTGGGGCATGGTGGTACACACCTGTAATCCCAGCCACTCGGGAAGCTGAGGCAAAAGAATGCTTGAACCTGGGAGGCGGAGGTTGCATTAAGCCAAGATTATGCCATTGCACTCCGGCCTGGGTGACAGACCAAGACTCCATCTCAAAAAAAAAGATGATGAGGCTCACTTCAGGGCATCCCTGCATGAATAAATCATGTCAAAGCTTAAAGGAAAGGAAGAGTGAAGGATAAAAACTCAAAGCAGCATTCTGTAGCCCATGCCTGCATATCATGAATCGCCTGCACCAACTCCCTCCCAGTGTAGAATTCCATAAGATTAAAAACAAACAACTGAAACACTCCCTTAAATTTAGGAACAAAATTATTTTCTTCAGTCATCAACCTATTTTAGTGAATCTGTCATTTTGCCCTCCTGACAACCATTCTCCCTTCTAGTAGGGGCACTTCTATTTTCTCCTGGGGAAACAACCGTCTTCTTCCTCAGACCATGCTCATCTGGCAGGGCTGACCCTGCCTCTACCCAAGAGTGGGCATGTGACCCAGGGCTGACCAATCAGAGCATGGCACTCCCCTATGCCTAGTGATTGGTTCTGAGATGCGCACAAAACCCAAGTTTGGCAGAGCCCTGTTTTGCTGGTGCCATTAGAAAAGAAGTGCTTTCTTTTCTATTGTGAGAGCTAAACTTGTAGGATTTAGCTAGGAGTTGCTGGGGTCAGATTACTAACACCTGGTTGACAGCATGCCTGGGAATAAAATGAAGCCACGGCAAACCAGTGTTGGGTAATGAGAGACACGGCTTCCTGGTGGTATTTCTTATGCCCCACCAGCCTGTAGTTATCAGATCTGTGAGCCAGTGAATTTCTCTCTTTACTTGTCAGTTTAAGCTGACTTACACTGAAGGAGCTCCATCACACCTGTTAACCCTATTTGCTGTAATGACTAACGCTCTAATTTTACTTTTGCCCCAGAGTGCTTATAGGCTAAATTTATTATTTCACTTTTACAAATGTGTTGCTTTGTAAATGTAATGAACAGCTTCTCAGGCATCTGTTTAATCTCCCTAGTCTCAGACTAAAGGCCACATGGGAATTGAGGGAGTGACTTTCCCCCTTTTTGAGATGCTGCCACACCACCTAGTACCACACTCAGCCAAGAGTAAGCACTTAATTTGTCAAACATATTTATTGAGTGTCTTAAGGAGAACTGTCTGTGGAGCCAGAAGCCCTAATATGAATCCTGGCCCTGTCACTTCCTATCTGAGTAAGCTCTGGAGAGTACCTCAACCCAAGTCTCAATTCATTCCTTAGGAAAAGAGACATCGTCTTTTCTGACTTACTTCATAGGGTTGATATGAGGATGGAATCAGATACCATTTGTGGAACCTTGGTAAATGTAAAGCATTTCAGAGGCAAATTAGAATTGGTATGCCTTCCCTCTTCTTGCCAGCTTCTTGCCCCTGCCTTTCACCTTGAACCCCATTAAACCTCTACTCTCAGTCTTAAAATCTTGTTTATGGTATATTTCTGCTAGAGTCTTAAACACTTTCCATATTTTCTGACCATCAGTTGAGAATGCTTATACTTTATGTGTATTTTTATTTATAAATTATTTCATACATTTCTCTTTCCCCCACCCCTATGTTACGAAGCATATAGCAAAATTAGATTTCAAAAGGATATGGTAAAGCTGAAATTGCTAAGAATATTGTTAAGATATTTTAATTTTATGTTTAATATAATTTTAGTCTCACCTAACTATATTACTAAAACTCCAGATGCTTCTTTATAAATCATGATGGCATGTTTTGTTCATTATGATGGCCTCATGCTCTCATTTGCTAAAATGGTCAAGGAACAATACCTACTTGGGATGAGGCTTCCTGCTAACAATACTGGGTATAAACTTCATGTCATTTTCTTGATAATTCCAGTTTTTGTAGAAGTAGGAAACGTGTCTGTTTTGTATTTCTCTGTTGTTCACTTACATTGGAATTACTAGTTTTACCCACAACCCACAGTTTCTTTGCAGAAATCTTTTTAACCATTCATCTAACTTTTTATCACATACAGATCTATTGGCATTACCTTCCAGATTGTCCAGAACCCCTCCCTTCTTGCCATATCTTCTGCCAGCACCCTGGACCAAGCCACTATCATATGTTGGTTGAATTATTGCAAATGCCTCCCAACTGCCTGCTTCCCCACTTCCTTCCTACGGCCACTTATTCACAGGACAGCCAGACACTGCTATCCTTCTCAAATGAGTTAGGGCATGTGCCTCCTGGTTCCAAACCCTCCAGCGGCCTCTCAACTCATGCAGAGTAAATTCAAAGGACTTGTGATTTCCTGCCCACTGTGTTGGCTGTGTGCATCGTGACCTGTCATCTCCTCACACTCCCATCTTTGCTCACTTGGCTTTAGCCTCATTGGCCTCCTAGCTGTTCCTTAGACACACTTGCAAACACATTTCCACCCCGGGGTCTTACACTTCTCATTGTCTTTTCCTGTAACCCTCTCTTCTCACCTCTCTGCCTTCATCCTTCCTCACTTTCTTCAGAGCCTCCACTCAAATGATACACACAGGTACAGACTTCCTTGACCATTCTACATGAAAAAGCAGCCATCTACTCCATCCCACCTCAGCAGCCCTCCACACCATCCCACCTCTACCCCATCCTACCCCCTCTCTCTGGACCCTGCTTTATACCTTTCCATAGTGCCTGTCACCACCATCTGACATATTATATATAAATATTTGCTTATTGTCTGTCTCCACAATTGAGAATATAAACTCCATTGAGAGCAGGCACTTTTGTTTTTTTGTTTTCTGCTATATACTCAGTGCCTAAAACAATGTCTGGCACTCAATAAATATCTTTAAATTAGTGGTCACTAATTACCTAGTATCCTTTCTATACCTCTAGTTGGTTGGTAAAGGGTGTTTCTGTTGAAGATGCTTTTATTCCCCCTTTCTTTTAGTTGTCTCCCTCATTAGATTATAAATATTGTATGCTTTATGGCCATGCCTATTACTGCTTTTCTAGTGCCCTAGAACTACTGAAATCGTTATATGAAAACTGAATTTTGCTGAATAATGAATAGGGAATTCAGATGAAAGAGCAGATGATGTTTAAAGCATTTATCTCACAGTATTGTTTATCATTTTTGTCCATCCACCAGAGGGATCTGAAATGCCTACAGCCTCAGATGTGTGGGTCTTAAACCCAGGAAGAAAAGGTCTTTCTTTCTTCTAATTTTAAGGACATTTTATAAACTGCACAGCAGGATGTGATATCTGTCCTGCAGACTAAACAGTTGAGGGACACAAAAATCAACTGAGAAGGGCAAGGTTCCTAAAATTAGCATTCTGAGTCTCATAAAATAGTGTTTTTTATTATTCATGTATCCTATGTATACTTATTTTTGTTTTTCTTCAAAGAAATGACACAAAAGTAAATAGGGATATCTTTAAGTCTCTAGAAGAAAGCTGATTCTCCAAGTCCTAGGATGTGGCTCTATGTAATGAAGGCCTGGTAGTCAAAGTCGTCTTTAGGCTGTCAACTCATTGAGGGCATGGATTGAACTTGCCCTTGTCTTTGCATCTCCAGCACTAGCACAGGCCTGGCATGTGGTGCTCAATAAGTGCTCATGAATTAATGAAAGCCAGACCAATTGTAATGAGTTTATGAGGAATCATACAATGAGTCAAGGATGGAGTCCTCCCCAACCCTCACTGGACATTGAATTAAAAAGTGTTTCTAGTCCCTGTTGTTACATTTCCTCTGACCTGAGAATCACAAATCAAGTCAATGAGTCAAGTTATGCATTCCAAGAAAAGAAATAATTGAAATAATTTTAGATAAATGTTAGAGAAATAGTAAGACAAGTGTCAGATAAGTAGTTGTCTTGGTATCTTTGGAATTGTAATGCTGATCACATACCATTATCCTGGCATTGTTTTGTTTTATAAAGATGTAACTATGTAACTATGTAACAGTGGATTTGCTATATTTGTGATGTGATTTGATTGTGTCCAATGGCAGACTTTCTGTCAACCAGGCATACCCTAGACTATTTGTGGTCATTGGCAGTTCAGAGGTTCTAATCAGCCTCCTCCCCTGCCTCATTGTATGACCTTAGAGAGCACCTTAGCCTATTTTTGGCTCAGTTTTCTCATATATGGATTGGGAATCATTACTTTGTAATGTTTTTCTACTAGAGAATGATCTTAAAAGATTCTTAGCTGAGCTGTTTCTAATTTAAACACTGCAATTACCAGCACTGTAGAATCAATGATAGAATCAGAATTGATGAATATACAACATGATATGTTATTTTATTTAAAATATTTCTTCTGGACACACAAGTGGCCAACAAACATATGAAAAGATTGCTCAACATTACGAATCATCAGAGAAATGCAAATCAAAACCTCAATGAGATACCATCTCACACCAGTCAAAAAGGCTATTATTTAAAAGTAAAAAATTAATGGATGTTGGTAAACTTGAGAAGAAAAGGGAATACTTACACACTGTGGGTGGGAATGTTAATTAGTTCAGCTACTATGGAAAACAGTTTAGAAATTTCTCTCGGCCGGGCGCGGTGGCTCAAGCCTGTAATCCCAGCACTTTGGGAGGCTGAGACGGGTGGATCACGAGGTCAGGAGATCGAGACCATCCTGGCCTACACGGTGAAACCCCGTCTCTACTAAAAAAATACAAAAAAAAAAACTAGCCGGGCGAGGTGGCGGGCGCCTGTAGTCCCAGCTACTCGGGAGGCTGAGGCAGGAGAATGGCGTAGTAGCTGTAGTCCCAGCTACTCCGGGAGGCGGAGCTTGCAGTGAGCCGAGATTGCGCCACTGCACTCCAGCCTGGGCGACAGAGTCCGTCTCCAAAAAAAAAAAAAAAAAAAAAAAAAAAAAAAAAAAAAATTTCTCAAAGTGAGGCAGGGCAGGCGAGCCCCAAAACTGGGGCTTAGCCTGGGAGGGTTCTTAGCTTCACCCAGGAAAGAATTCAAGGGTGAGCCTGTGGTGTTAGACAGCAGCTTTTATTGAAGCAGCAGTGTTCAGCAGCAGCAGGTGTACTGCTCCTTGCAGAGCAAGGCTACTGTATAGGCAGTGTGCCCAGAGTAGCAGCTCAGAGGTAGCTCTACAGTTACATTTATACCCACTTTTAATTAAATGCAAATTAAGGGGCAGTTTATGCAGAAAGTTTTAGGAAAAGAGTGGTAATTCCAGGTTGTCAGGTTGTTGCCGTGGGAAAGGGTGGTAACTTTCAGGTGTTGCAATGGCAGTGGTAAACTGACATGGCACACTGGTGGGTGTGTCTTCTGGAAAGCTGTCTCCACCCAGGCCCTGTTTTGGCTAGTCCTAAATTTGGTTCAGTGTTCAAGCCCCACCTCTGGAGTCGAGTCCCACCTCCTGCCTCAAAAAAACCAAAAACAGAATTACCATTTGACCCAGCAATTCCATTCCTGGGTATATACCCAAAGGAAAATAAATTGTTCTGTCAAAAAGACACCTAGACTTGTATGTTCATCACAGCACTATTCACAATAGCAAAGACATGGACTCAACTTAGGTGCCCAGCAATGGTGGATTGGATAAAGAAAATCGGTACACTGGCATTATAAAACACTATGCAGGCACAAAAAAAAAAAAAAAAAAAAAAAAACAAAATCGTGTCCTTAGCACCAACATGGATGCAGATGGAGGCCATTATCCTAAGTGAATTAACACAGGAACAGAAAACCAAATACCACATGTTCTCACTTACAAGTGGAAGCTAATAAGTTGGGGTACTGGGTACACACAGACATAAGATGGGAATAATAGACACTACACCAGGGACTCCAAAAGGGGAGAGGAAGGGAGGGGGACACAGGTTGAAAAATTACCTATCAGGTACTATATTCAGTATTTGGGTGACAGGATACCTCAGCATCATGCAATATACTCATGTAATAAACCTGGACATGTACCCCTTGAATCTAAAATTAAAGATTAAAAAAATACTTCTTCTGCATTTTCCTTAATGTTTATACAAAATGTATCATGAAAACAGATTTCTATTTTATATTTACTGTTGCTAAACAAATACTTTAGTTAAGCATTTCCAAATTCATCATAATAAAGTATAAAGGATTTTAAATAGAATAGATACGGATTCTAACAACTCTGATTACCATCTCTGTGACCTCAGACAAGTTACCCAACCTCTCTGAGGCTGGAATTTCTTTATCTCTAAAACAAAAATAGCACATTTGACTTCCCAGGGTTAGTATAAAGGTTTTAAAATATATATTATGTAGGGGGAAGGGGAGATTATGTCATGCGCCTGGTCCTCAAAAAAGATTAGTTATAAGACTCCTTCCTAAGAAAAATGCTATTAGCAGGCTGAAAGTCCTCAGTTTAAACCAAAAGTTGACCACTTGAACAAAAATATTTAAAACAATGCACATTATTAAGATATTGCTATAAAGTTCATAAAACTAAGAAATGTTATACTATGTAAAAACATAACACATTAACCTACTCAAATGAATGTATTTTCTCCTAGTTATAAAAACAAACACTTAAAACACAATTCTAGAGTCAATTATGAGAGATTTCTAAGGTACTATGAAGGCCTCTGCTTTTCTTAATTAGCAAAGGAATGAGAGTGGTAGGGAACACATCTATTTTGTGTATTGCTGCGTATCTAGCAGTTCAGCAGAGTGCCTGGTCATAGTAGGTGCTAAATGAATATTTCTAGAGCTGGTGTATAGAAAGCATACAAATTTTTGAATCAGAGAGATTTGGTTTGAATCACTGCCATATGGTGGAATAATATTAATAATATCTACCTCTAAGGGTTATTAAGAGGATTGAAATAAGTATGAAAAGCACCTGACACATGTATAAGATATATTTCCCTTGGGAGGCTGAGACAGGTGGATCACCTGA
The DNA here is from genome assembly GCF_001698545.2 of Rhinopithecus bieti. Classification (NCBI taxonomy): domain Eukaryota; kingdom Metazoa; phylum Chordata; class Mammalia; order Primates; family Cercopithecidae; genus Rhinopithecus; species Rhinopithecus bieti. The sequence goes on along the minus strand of NW_016813578.1, from coordinate 219,645 downwards.
GGTCGGGAGTTCAAGACCAGCCTGGCCAACATGGTGAAACCCCGTTTCTACTAAAAATACAAAATTAGCCAGGTGTGGTGGTGCATGCCTGTAATCCCAGCTACTTGGGAGGCTGAGGCAGGAGAATTGCTTGAATCCCGAAGGCAGAGGTTGCAGTAAGCCAAGATCGTGCTGTTGCACTCCAGCCTGGGCAACAAGAGCAAAACTTCATCTCAAAAAAAAAAAAAAAAAAAAAAAAAAAAGATATATTTCCCTTAGTCCTTAGTGCTGTTCATACTTTTGCTAGTTTCATAATATCACATGTTAAGGTCAAATGAAAATAGTACTCCAAATGACCAGACTAGTAAATTGCCACATGTATTCTACTTGTATAGAAAGAGACCATATATGTAGTAAAATCATACTTAGTAAATCTTTGGCTGCTATAGCATCAGGGCAGCCAAATTGTTCAGGAAAAGCAATTCCTGCTTCAAGGCTTTTTAAAGAAGGCTGCATTACTTGTTCAGTTTTCCTGCACGTGCCTTTCGGTTGCCTTTTTAGCTAGTGACCCTGGATTTTAGCTAATGAACTCCAGCTGTTCTTATTTTGCCTTCCAGCCCTTCTCATTTAACCTCCTGTCTCCCTGGTCTCACATCCTTAAAGTTCTTACAGGAAAAATGGGACAGTGCCAAAGTTTCCAAATAAAGCCTCATATCTTCTTGAGGGGAGAGGGCTCTTTTAACAAGGGCTCCAAGCTTTTATAGTGGTGTAAAAAGAAACATTCATTGTTGGAAACTGGATTCCTAACAACCTCCAATGTGTCAGAAATCTTTCTGTGGTTTTTAATATTACACAAGCAAAGCATTCGGTAAGGTTAGTCCATAAAACAAACCAAGAAAGTCCACAGTTGACTACTAAATGTAATTGTAAACACCTGTGATGGAGAGGCAATTCCTCCGTAAATATGCAATGAAAGAAACATTTAGCATGCAGAACAAAACGGATCCAGCTTTTCTGAACCATGCTGAGAACCATCTGTTAGCAAACCTGGCAAAAGGTTTCACTGTTACAGTTAAATGTCAACCTGAAAAACTTGGCTGTGGGCAATATCTAAGCAAATCCAATCTTAAGCAATTGACAAACTCAAGCTCACAAAGGAGACCTTCCTCTTATGCAGGTGACCTGGGAATTTCTATTACGTTCACAAATACTCTTTAACGTACCCATACATCTCTTTCCAAATCTGATCATCCTTTCATGGAGACCATTAATAAGTACATTAGTTAATGCAGTTTCCATTATATTAAACATTTAAAACCATGCCTTCTCCCAGAATGCACCTGATCCTACCAGGATGAATCTCTGGCTAAACCAATAGCCCATTTGGCCCTCCAATTAAATTCAAAATGATGTATTTCCCAGGGGCTCTGAAAGACTTTTGAAAAGGGTATCAAATTCAGTTATAAACTCATTTTCCAAATTGCTTTTTCCATGTCTGTTTGCATAACCCATCCTTACAAGCTCAGTTCAAAATCTACTGACTCCATCAGTCACACTGAGACTAACTTGTTCTCTAAAATCTTAGTTTATGTCTTTTATACATTTGTGACTTGAATCATGTGCTCTGTTAAGACTACAAATGACAGAACAAAGATATGGGTTTCTCTTCTCATCCTTTACAGCATCCAGCAACATAATCTGCATATAGCACGTGCTTAGTAAAGAACAGAAAATAAGTAGTTAAAAGTGGGAGAAAATAAGGTCAGGGAAGTGCCATTTCTCTGGGATTTTGCTGAAATGCATAGCAATCCTATCATCATCTTATTTCAAATGGCTCATGAAATAAAGGTTGATAAATTATATTTTTAATGATTCATTTCACTATGTTGGTTTCTTGATGTTTATATTATAAAGTATTAGTTATCCTGATGGCAAATAAGACATTGCCCAGGAAAGGAAGAATCGAATAATAATGGTCAACATTCGTTGAACTCTGAAAAATGGACTCTGTGATAAGTGCTTTATATATGTATTCTTGTTGAATCCTCATAACAACTCCATGAAATAGGTACTATTATTATCCTCTTTCTGCAATAAACTGAGTCATAAATAGTTAAAGTAATCTACCCAACATCATACCACTAGTGATTGGTGGACCTATGCTGCAAACCCAAGTCCATTTGACACCAGGTTCTTCACCCATTTGCTATACTGCCCAGGGCACAGACAAAATACAGGCAGAACACTAAAAATGCATGCCTTCTGGAAAATCTCCAAGTGCTAGCTAACAACATGTTATGTTCAGGCAAATTTCCCAGTAAGAATTTGTGTGATTATATATTTTCTCTTTTATAGGAATTTTCTGAGGTTATATAGGTATAGCCTTAGCACCTAGCATGAGGCCAAACACATGGAAAGTATTAGTAATTGCTCAGTGAATTCATAGTTTCAGTCAGGTGATATAATAGTTTTAAATCTCAATTTCCTCAAAATTAAGTAATAAAATAGCAGTGTAAATGCTCTTGAATAACTTGTATGAAAAATAAAAATGTAATTATAGTATTCCAGAAGAATCAAAACTAGATGCTGAATGGATCAATGCAATAAATTTTTTACCAAATCAAGGAGTCAAAACAGATCTATTGGGTCCATTTCTGCTGTTCTTACCTTCTCGGATAGCTGTAAATGGGACTCCTTCTTCTGCATTCATGCTGATGACTTTTAAAGCCACTAGTTGTCCATTTATTCTAGAAAAGAGGGATTGAGGGGCACACACTTACCGAGGTGGTTCAAAGCAGCAATTTATACCAAAGATGAAACAAAAGCAGTTTCACTTCAAAACATATTGTAGCATATGAATCTATAATTTTCTCAAAATAAAAAGTTTAACATATATCAATACATAAATAACATATATATTTCAAAGCATTTTCCCTCTTTACTAAAGGGATACATATATGTCCATTATAGAAAATTTAGAGCTTATTATTTTTCATCTGACTTATTGTAGTGTTTTGTTTTTTATTTGTTTGTTTTTGAGACAGAGTCTTGCTCTGTTGCCCAGGCTGAAGTGCAGTGGCACGATCTCGGCTCACTGCAACCTCCACCTCCCGGGTTCAAGCAATTCTCCTGCCTCAGCCTCCCAAGTAGCTGGGATTACAGGGGACCCCCACCATGCCTGGCTAATTTTTGTATTTTTAGCAGAGATGGGGTTTCGCCATGTTGGCCAGGCTGGTCTCAAACTCCTGACCTCAGGTGATCTGCCCACCTCAGGTTCCCAAAGAGCTGGGATTACAGGCACGAGCCACCATGCCCAGCCTTGTAGTGGTCTTCCGACAGTTTCCCTGAGGAGACACTTGCACTCCTACTATTTATTCTCAGCAGAGTAGTTGGAGGCATGCTTTTAAAATGACCATCAGGACAAGTCACTTTTCTGTTCAAAAACCACCATATCTCCATGCATTACTCAGAATAAAAGTCAAATTCTTGCAGTGGGCTTCTAGGTGCTACCTGATCTTCCCAGGTCACACCACTATCTCTCTCTCTCTTCATTTCCTCCTACTCTCCCCTCATTTGTCATTTTATTCATTTATCAGCTAAGTGCCTAGAATAGAGAAGATTTTAATGCAGGTATAAATCCATTGTTTTTAATACAGTGGGATTAAAATCATGTTGTTAGTAACCTTTTTTCCTCCATGTAAGTTTTCTCTTATAGTTCATTCTTATATGATCCAATATTTAATAATGATTTAACATTTAATCATATAAATATACTATACTGTATGTAGCCAATTTCAAAAGCCTTTTCGTTGTTTCTAGCTTTGGGCTATTACAAAAATACTGTGATGATCATACTTGTTGACAAATCTTTTCACAAAACCCCAGTTATTTCCTTAAAGTAGTGGCAGAATTGCTGATTCAAAGGGTATGCAATGCACGTGTTTTTATTGATTTGCACTCGTGTTCCCAAACTGTCCCATGGAGTAATGGTACACTAACTGGTCATGAGAATGGCCATTCTCCCGCTCCCTCACCAACATGGGGCAGGTTTTGTTTTGGGGGCTTTTGGACTTCACTTTTTAGAACAGTCTTAGATTTATAGAAAAATCGAGAATGCAGTACAGAAAGTTCCCACATATCTCCCATCTAGTTTCCTCTATTGTTAACATCTTACATTAATATGATATGCTTGTTATAATTAATGAACAAATATTGGCACATTATTACTAACTAAACTCCATAGTTTATTAGGATTTCTTTAGTTTTTACCTAATGTCTTTTTTGTTTTTGGTCCAGGATCTCATTCAGGATTATATTTAGCTGTCCTGTCTCCTTAGGCTCCTCTTGACTGTGACAGTTTCCCAGACTTTCTTTGTTTTTGATGACCTTGAGAGTTTTGAGGAGTACTAGTCAAGTATTGGGTAGGATACTCATCTCTTGGAACTTTTCTGATATTTCTCTTATGATTAGACTGGGTTATGGGTTTGGGGGAGGTAAAGTACCATTTTTATCACATCATATTAAGAGTGCATACCATCAGCTGGGTGTGGTGGCTCACGCCTGTAATCCTAGCACTTTGGGGGGCTGAGGCGGGTGGATTGCCTGAGCTCAGGAGTTTGAGACCAGCCTGGGCAACATGGTGAAACCCCGTCTCTGCTAAAATACAAAAAACTAGCCGGGTGTGGTAGCATGCGCCTGTGATCCCAGCTACTCAGGAGGGTAAGAGAGGAGAATCGCTTGAACCTGGGAGGTGGAGGTTGCAGTGAGCTGAGATCACGCCACTGCATTCCAGTCTAGGCAACAGAGCAAGACTCCATCTGAAAAAAAAAAAAAAGAGTGCATACCATCATCATGATTTATGACTTTTGATGTTGACCTTAATCACCTGTCTGAGATAGTGTTGGTCAGGTTTCTCTACTATAAAGTTACTCTTTCTCTCCCTTTTTCATACTGTACTTTTAGAGAAGTGCCACTATGAATGACCCACACTTAAGGAGTGGAGAGTTATGCTGTACCTCTTTGAAGGTATATTATCTACATAAATTATTTGTATTTATTTGGCATGAAAGATTTGTTTCTTCTCTCCCATTTGTTAATGTATTGAAAAATTTATTTTGGACTAATAATTTATTTAGTATGAACTCATAGATATTTACTTTATACTTTGGGTTATAATTTAATACCACTTTTTTTGGTTGCTCAAATTTTTGCAGCTTTGTCCTTTGGAAGCTCTTTCAGTTGGCTCCTGTGTCCCTCTGAGATAGCCCTATCATGTGGGTTTGCTTTTTGCTTTCATCTTCATTTTTTTGGCCTATTTGAAAGGTAAAAAGGTTTATCACATTTTAATTTATATTTCTTTAACCATATGTGAAACTGACTTTTCATACTTTATGGATCTTTTCTGTTTTTCTTGTGATTTGCTGATTTGCCCACCTTTTTATTGAACTATTTTGCATATACTTTCCCCCAGTTTCTTTTGTTTGCCTTATCATGTCTTTTAAATTTTGTTCAAAAGTTTTATGATGTATTTTCCTCAGAACATGGTTCCGTGAAATTCTTCCCTAAACCTTGCAAAAAGTTTTTTGGCAAGTATGTTTATAAGAGAAAATGCTTTATACCTTTTTTTTTTTTTTTTTTTGAGATAGAGTGTCACTCTCGCCCAGGCTCGCGTGCAGTGGTGCCGATCTCAGCTCACTGCAACCTCCGCCTGCAAAGTTCAAGTGATTCTCCTGCCTCAGCCTCCTGAGTAGCTGGGACTACAGTTTTATAAATAAGGTAACAGTTGAACCGGGAATCTGACGAAGGGGAGGAGTCAGCTGTGTGCATGAACAGTGGAAGGCAGCTCCAGGCGGAGGGAGCAGCAAGTTAAAAGTCCTTGACTGAGGCAGGAGCAGTCCTGGCATTGGAGCAGGAGAGGGGAAAGAGAGATGAGGACAGAGAGGAGCTGAGTGTGTGCTGAGGAATGGAGGGTAGGGATTGCATAGGGTCTTGTAAATGACCATTCCAGGGACTGTTTTGTATTAGATATTTACAGGATATTTGTATTAGAAAATCTAATAGTGCAAAGATGTCAATAATTCTCTAATTTAGAGTTTTGATATATTCTAAAAATAGTCTAAAGCAACAATAATTAAAATCAAGGCTGAGTGCGGTGACTTATGCCTGTAATCTCAGCACTTTGGGAGGCTGAGGCGGGCGGAACACGAGGTCAGGAGATCGAGACCATCCTGGCTAACATGGTAAAACCCCACCTCTACTAAAAAACAACAAAAAATTAGCCAGGCGTGGTGGCGGGCACCTGCAGTCCCAGCTACTCGGGAGGCTGAGGCAGGAGAATGGCGTGAACCCATGAGGCAGAGCTTGCAGTGGAGCTTGCAGTGAGCCAAGACGGCACCACTGCACTCCAGCCTGGGTGACAAAGCGAGACTCCATCTCAAAAAAAAAAAAAAAAAGCACAAATATAAGAAAAGATAGATTAAGGAAACATGATTTTTTGAAAGATTAGAACAGAAACAATTTCAAGTAGTCATGAGATCTAATATGTAATCATGACAGCATTTCAAACCATCAGAGAAAAGAAAATCTAATAAATGGAGCTGGGATGATTGTGAATATACAATATAAATTCCCAATAGATGAAAGAGTTAAATAAAAAAGAAAACATACAGTAACTAGAAGAAAAGATAAGTGAATTCTGTGTAAACTTTGGGCTAGAAAGGTCTGTTTGTGTGCAACAATCAAAGTCAGAACTCAGAAGGGAAGATCAGAAGTGTTCATGGTACCCATGTATCCAAGTATGTTCCAGGGTGCCCCAGATCTGAGCCATCTTGAAACAGTTACCATGGCCGAACTGATATGAGGAACCTTAGAATAAAATCAAATGTGGTCCTTTATTGCAGATGTTCTCAGCATTAAAAAAAGTTAATATACACCATGACTAAAACAGATTAAGAAAGTATAAAGGCCCAGGGGCAGGAGAATCGCTTGAACCCAGGAGGTGGAGGTTGCAGTGATCTGAGATCGCGCCACTGCACTCACTGAGTGACAGAGTGAGATTCCACTTCAAAATAAATAAATAGATAAATAATAAAATAAAATTGTATGTCCCCTACAATCTTATTTTAACAAGTAAAAATAATAATAACAGCATAAATACTAAGATAAATAATGAATAGTCTCGTAGTAGTTATATAAAATTTCTCTTTTTTTTTGTTTTTGGCCAGTTAAGTGAAGTAGTGGGAGTGGAGAAGGAACAAAGAAATCTGTAGCTGGTTGTGATCAAGTAGTTGTAAACACCACTGCACTTGGATCAGCTATATTTTTAAAATTAATATTTAACCACTATTGAGCCATTATTTTTATCTATTGGAGTAACACAAAGAAAAAAACGACCTTCCAACTTTCCCACCTTGACTAAAATATATATAAAATATTTATATATATTTAAAATACATAA